>NC_132879.1:43944969-44037469 GCF_030463535.1 Salminus brasiliensis
ACGTAACAACTGCTGACTCTGCACTTGCAGGGGTTTGAATGGGCTGCAGTAAGAACTAGGCAAGTCACTGGAAGCGCTCTGATGCGCAAAAAGCCCCCTGTATTCATGTTTTAACGATGCCAGCACTTAGTTGAACTCAACGAAGCTCCAAGAAGCAGTACAACGCACTCTTAGCATGGTTCGGGACTTGAGACTCCTTGAGTCCTTATTCAATTTAATGACAAACTGGGTTCAGCCAGTGAAGCCCAAGGAGCATTTTTGGATAAGCGCATGTTGAGTTCTCACTCGCATGGTGATGCTACCAATAGACACTTTTTGCCATGCAAGTGTGAGCAGATATTAACGCGCAATGAATCCAAAGACGAAGATGACATTGGCCGTTGTTAGGGAGATAGATGAGACTTATTGAACAACTATTAAAAAAGGCACACTGCTCTGAGCCCTTGGGTCGTGTCTACAGGCTAACCATCTTCTCATCTCCTCGTTTTGGATGCAGTGTACCATGCGCTGCATATCCTGCACCCACACCCTGTCGCTGGTGCTGTGCGTCCTGGCGCTGACTCCGGCGGTCGTGCAGGCGGGGCCCGAGACGCTGTGTGGGGCGGAGCTAGTGGACACGCTGCAGTTTGTGTGTGGAGAAAGAGGCTTTTATTTCAGTAAGTGCACTTTTTATTTATTTATCACCTCCCCCCCACACACACTTCTTCTTACACCCCCTCCCTCCCCCAAAGCACTAATGGGCGCCTCATAAATAAATTCCTCGCTTTCCACTCACTTTCCAAAACTGCTTCCTCTTTCCTCTTCCTCTGGTAAATGCTGGTAAATGTTGTATAGTGAGCGTCCCAGAATCAGTATAGCATGAAGAGCATCATACAATGGCAGGACACATTGCAGCCACTCATAACTCGTAACCCAAATGTTTGTCAGTCGTTTGGCCTGTGTGGTTCTAGAAAACACTTTAACTGATATAGATCTTTAACCTTATGTCCAGGTCCTCCAAACGTCTTCACTGAAGAAGATGGCTCTATAAAGAATCGCTCACATATAAGTTCTTTTGTGCTCCCATAAGTGGTTCTTCAATGACGTCATTCCAAACCATAACTAACTAATAACCAGAACAACCTGAGAACAAATGTGGAACCCTTTTGGTGATATATACAGTATATGTATATAGTTTTCCACTAACCCAAAAGCCCCTCAAACCAGCTGGGTTGGCATGGTTCTATAACAATGTCTTTCCTAAAGAACCCTTAAACACGCCTTTTATAATAAGGGTGTACTAAAATGGGATATTTGGCTCAAAACAATAGTGGAACCCTGGTGCTGCATACAGTCAGGTCTGTAAGTGTTGTAAATGTGCCTCTGGACACCAACTTAACACTTCTAACCAGGCAGAGACTATTTAACCATTCAACTAGTTATTTAAACTAGTTATTTAAATAGCTCAAATTCAGATGTTTATTGTGTCATTGTTTCATATGTAATGTCAGTCTTTGCTAAAAATCCCTTGAAGAATCTCTTTCTTTAAAAAACCCTATCGTATTATTATTAGAGAGTGTATTGTGTTTAGACAAACATTTGGACAAAACGGGAGGAAATGTGCCTTTTTGTTTACTTAAAACAAAGATTCGTAGATCTCTGGGTGACATAACAGGAACAAAGAAGTAAAAACTAGAGTAGACTGATGCTTATGTTTAGATTACCCTAATAAAGTAAGATACAGCTCAGCCTCCTGCAGAGTTTTGCTGAAAGCCTGAGGAGAGAGAAAGAAGCTGTAGCATTAAACATTCTCCAGTGTAAAGCAGAAAGCTACCCAAAGAAATCCTTTCAGCTTTGGTTCTAAAACATAAATCTCTCTTTTGAGATGGGGAAGGCTGGGGATGTACTAAGGTGATGAAGGACTCAATGTGTGCTCTCCCACCCATTTTGGGACAGCTAAAGAGTGAGTCAGAACTGCCAGGCCTGGTGTAGTTTCGCTTTCAGTACTAAGGAGTGTCCACCGGATCTAGGTAACCAATGGAAGTGGAAATGTAGAAATGATATATAACTCATCATGGACATGAATGTCATGGCAATATTGGGCTTCTATGATTTCTTTGAACTGTTCTTTTTTTGGAGTAGAATATAACATTCATCTGTAATAGAAAATTTGCGAATGCGGACCACGCTAGCTGAGGCAAGAAGGAGAACTCGAGAAATTTGGGCTGGAGTTCTGGGGGGCTTTGAGCTGATGGGACCCGAAGCCAGACCCCCCTTTGCCAGGTAGAGGTTGAGTATGATTGGATGACGAGAAGGAGCAGGGGTGGTGGTGGGGTGCAAGTTTTCGTCACGAGAACGAGAAGGGAGAGGAGCGGTGTGTAGAAATGGAGGCGAGGAGTTTGGGCGTGGTCCTTTTCCCAAACTTTCAGTTATTACATAACTCCATAATGTTAAACATAGAGTCACAATTTACATTTACAGCATTTAGCAGACACTTTCATCCAGAGTTACAAAAGTGCTTCGCTATTTACTCAAGAATAATCTAAGCTAGTTTGAATATACTAAAAATTCAAAGATACTTCTAAGCTTAGACACTACTAAACACAAGTCAATATAGAGACCATAATGCTCTACACTTTGTCTAAGTACTCCAGTGAGCAACTCTGCTGTTCGAACACCCAGAGGAAGTTCCTTCCACCACTTTGGTGCCAGGACAGAAAAAAGCCTGGCTGCTTGTCTTCCTTGGAACTTAAGGGATGGTGGGTCAAGCCGAGCCATACTTGAAGCTATACTTGAACCACCTTTCATGTCTGTTTGGTACACCCGATATTTTCCAAGTTTAAACTTTCTAGCCATAGTGGTTCTTCATTATTTCAAATAGTACAATGGTACAAAGTTTCTCTGGCAGCTAAACAGTCCAGAGCATGTTGCTACCACCACCATGCTTAACAGTTGTTAATGTGTGTAGAGTCATATCTAAAGAGCAATATGAATGAAAATGAAACTTTATTTTATGTAGTATTAAAGTGAAATGCTATGGGAAGAGGTTATCAGGTAGGCACCTCCCTTTGTCAGTGTTTTGCTGCATTAACACTTGAACTTTGTAACAACAAAAACCGGACAACACAATGCACACCTGCACTACATTGATGTTACTCCACACTGGCCTTACTGGTGAATAAGGCTGTACCGAGCCTCACTGGCACCCACATACTGCCCAAACTCTTCTCAAGAGAGACAGTGGAATCATAGAAATTCAGAGGAAACTAAAAGTAGTGTCAAAAGATTTCCCCAAGGTAGTTGGTACTGTCATGAACAACGAAGCGCACAGAACACCCAACTCACCAGCATTCCCTAAAATTAATCTTAAGAAATGGCCATGAGGGTATACTCTTAGATCAAAAGGGCAGGCACATAACACCCCTAAGAGTGCATGTGCCCAGGTACACACACAACATGTATAAGGTGGGTGGGCTACAACAGCAGAAGGCAAAAAAATAGGGGACGTCTGGTTGATTTCATTTAGCAACCAATTTGCTAGCCAATCCTTGGGGTAGCTATTCAAATTTCACATCCCATCTCAAATGGTGCATCAATTTTATTATTCTTACTATACAAGTACGCTACAATTACTACACTATTTAAGTTGGAATGGGAAATCTGGCTAAGAAGCCATCGTCAGCTCATTTTTGAAACAAATGAGCTGACGATGGCTTCTTAGCCAGATTTCCCATTCCAACTTAAATGTAAACGTGTAAAATAATCACTTGTGGCTTTATTGGGCAATACCATATGGAGGCCCTGGTCAAACAAAGTTGACCATGTACTTGGCATTCTGATGTTCAAACATTCAAACAAACAGACCTGTGCAAACTGTAGGACTCACAGGTTGTTGTCTCACAGGTGCTGCCACCTTCAGATTGTTACACATTACTACAAATGTTGTCAGAAATAATTCCTTACACTCACAACAAACAAAAAACTGAAAAATGTAATGCTGAAGAAACTGCTTGCAGTATAATTATAAAAGCATTGGCAGACTGCCAGCTGAAAGCAGAATAAATCTTGTCTGACTTAATCATTGCTTTAGTAGTTGCTCAGTGCTCAACATTTTTAAGCACCTGATGATAAATTTATGAAGTGAATGAACTAAGGAGGTGCAAATGTTTGAGGCCACTATGTCGACACATGGCTTAATATTTTTGACAAGTGGATATACACAGGTATTACAGAGATTAATTTCAGAGACCTAATGAAAAAGAAAAACAAAACTCTATGTAGTTCAAACTGAGAAGGGAAGTTACATTTCTGTCAACAGTGCTGGGGCTTTTGGTGGTAAAAAAAATGGGAGTTGGCCCGATCTTTTATGGCCTATCGATGACCAAGGGTTTGTTTTTGTCTGAGTTGGGTCCAAAGCAAACACATTTACGGTAATCTGAACTTTCTGTGAAATTGTTGCATCATTACCACATGCAGGAAAGAGTGGGCTAGGACTGGAGCACAAACTCCGGTAAAATAGCTGAAAGCCTCTAACTAATAACTAAACCAAGTCAAGAACCAACCATAAGCATGTGGCTGTCTGATATAGTCCTGACAGTCTGTGACTTAATCACTTATCATAACCCAAGACTTTAGACTGCTTCAACACAAATCCCAAGTGTTAACACTTATCTCAAACTTTATTCACTCACAAGCTAAGCCCATTCCATTTGCAACCAAATTCCGGCAAGTGCAAAATAAATATTTAGCAACCACAGTGTGGCTGCCAACAGTGGACAACCTCATTTTAAAAAATCAATTCTTTTTTTGTTTCCCAGTAGTTGACTACAAAGGTTTGAAGAGTACCCATCCCTAGCCTCCCATCCCTATCCCCTTAGCTAGCTATGCTGTTTTTCTCAAGAATTTATGCAATGGTTATTTGTCTAATGTAAATACTTTAACCCGATGTTTTACATTGAGATCATCTTTATAGTAAATTGTGGTCTTTAGGACCAATCACAGACAGGGGGAGGTCTCCAAACAAACAATGCAGTAACTAGGACCTATCACAGTCAGGGGGAGGTCTCAGAAAGGATGTGGTCATTAGGCCCAGTCATGTCTTTGGAAAAGCACTGTGAGAATCTGCTTGTATTCAGCCACATGAGCATTATTGAGGTTTTGTACTAAATTTAAGCTATTAGTTCTGGATTCATGTGGAACAATTGCAGAAAAGGGGTAGTGATTAGGAAGAACTGCAGTCAGGTGGAAGTCTCAGAAAAACAACGTGGTCATTAGGACAAATCACAGTCAGGGGGTGGTCTTAAAACAAACAATGCAGCAATCAGGACCAACCACAATCAGGGGGAGGTCTCAGAACAAACAATCTGGTCATAAGGACCAATCACAGTCAGGGGGACGTCTCAAAACAAAGTTTGTGGTTATTAGGACCAATCTCCTACTTGGATTAGCGCTGTGAGAATCTGAATGCATTCAGCCACACATGCATTAGTAAGGCCATGTACTAAATTTGACTACATTTGACTACACACTAGTTTTGGGGTTGTTCACCAACTCATCCAATGATCCCTCATCAATGCAGACCAGAATGCTGAGGCTCTTTATACCCCTCTAGCTGACACTTAGCATTGGCAAACCTGCACCTTAAAGTAGCTGAATTCACTAATTAGAAGCAGTGGTTGAAGATGCCATCACTATTTACCTATTATCTTGATACTAGCTTCAGTTATACAGCTGAAGAGGAGGAGGGTGAGCTGAAGTTACGTTCAGCTGCAGTGGAAAGCAAAGTGTAGAACCTCATTACTACTTTTATTCTAACGTGGGTATGTGGTCAGTAAAAAGCCCCAGGTTATATAAATTATTACATATCATTGTTCCAAAAGTCTCCAAAAAGACAACTTAAAAGGAGAAGGAAAAAAACCCTTCTCCATTTAAAGTATTTTAGTTGAAGTCATTTTGGAGCATTTCTATAGGTCAATTCATCAATGTAAAGGACAAGTGGCAGATTTAAATGATGTCAGAAAGTGGACTATGGTAAAAGTACAATAGAGATACAAGGTTTTTGACAGTAGTGATATTGCAATAGCCTAATGCAATAGCACTACTGTTGGAGAATACAGTTTGCCTGCACTGGGTTGCACTGCACTCATTTTGCAGGCTTATTCAATGCCCCATGGCTACCACAGAAGCAGAGAGGAAATCTTAGGCTACCTATGGAAAAACATCACTGAGGAAAAATGTTATAATATTCTTTCAAAGAAGAAAAAGAAAAACATTGATCCTGAAACGCAGATAAGGTAGACTAATCGCTGCAGTCTTAGTGGAAAGTATGTGTCTCATCTAACATGTGTCTATCTGGAGAATCCATTTTTGGCATATTCTCTTTCTTACACCTGGGAATGAGTGACAGCTTGGTTTGCTCTGTGGTCACCCCCTCCCAGCCCACGTTCCCCTTCAGTGTACTTTCTCTGCTTCTCACACATAAAGTCTTGCAAGCAACCTGCTATGTTGAATTTGGCAGGTCCATCTGTCCATGAACACTAATGCAGTGATATTGGCCATACCGTACATGTACCAATCCGCTTGATTCATGTCAGAAAAGCAGTAGCTACTTGAGTTTCACGAGTCTCCTGTTAGGAAAAGAAAAGTGAAATACTACACTATTACTCTATTGAACAAAGTGTTTATTGAAAGAGAGCGCTGCTTTGAAGACAGAAGGGAGAAAGAGAGAGAGAGAAAGAGAGAGAGAGCATGAAAAGCAGAAGAGTAGGGAGGGAGAGATCCACGAAGTAGTCAGTTTTTCCAATTATTAGCCTGACCTAGAAATTCTAAGCCATATTTGTAACATCTAAGCAAGCACGCTCATCTTAGATGGTCTGCTGTTTAAAGATGGGAAACAGGATGCTGGGAGGAGTATCAAGAAGATACATCAAGATTTAGAAGATGTATGCGTGAGGGGAGGGTATGCTTTGGGATCTGCTCAAGACAACAAACCTGAGCTCTTTAATAAAAGGGCCTCCAGATTTTGAGATCCTTGAATTGATATTATTTCCTTCCATGGTCCTACATTCAATGGAACAACTACGAGCAACAACTCTAGATATGCATCTTCTTTTGAAAAGCACAAAGAGGCAAAATGTAAAAAATTCCATTAATGTAGAAATGAAGGGTGACTTTTTCTTTATTGTTGTCAACAGCTCTGTTCATGACGAAGCACTGAGTGCTTCTTTTTCCAGCCTAGTTTGCCGTGATCTTGGAAGCGGCCACAGAAAGGAAGAGGAAACGTGTAAACAGCAAATCACCCACCCACTCACAGATTCGGCTCTTGTCCCAGAGCAGCAGGAGATTATGGGGGATTACAGGATGATTAGGATGCCCCCCTTGCCCCCCTTCCTTTTCCTAGCCATGCACTGGACTTGAGCAGAATGCACCAAGCACTACATAAAGACCTCCTGTGTGCATCTCTTTGCTGTGAAAAAGGGGGAAGGTGTCATTTTCCCTGCTACACTCTGACTGTGCTTGAGTCATGGGGCGGTGAAGGGGGGAATTGAACAAAGAAGCGTCTCATCAAAGCCTGAGCCGTGGGTCCGCCAAGATGGGTAGCATAAGCCAGTGAAAACACCCAGACTTGGATTTTGTCCCCACTGTGTCGAAAGTCGTAATTGACAGTTAGTAGTCTCCATAAACTGAGCCACTAAACATGAAGCACTTGCTAAAGACTTTATAACCTCCTAACGATGGTATTATTGGTTTGTTTGGTTGTCTCCGTATCTTTAGGACATGGTCCAATGCATTTGATCTACAATTGCCCCAAAGCCCTGGTTTCAAATTGCATAACGAATTTTGACAAAAAGATGTGCTTTCTTTTTTGGTGGGGGGAAGGGGGGAAGGCTTTGGCCTATAAAGTTTTTGCAATGCCAATGATAAAGAGGTAGTTTCCAGGTCTATAGCAGTTTTGTGGTCCCAGATGCACCCTAAACTCGCTGACACTCCACAGGCAGTGTACCCGTGCCTGGTCCAAGAATCCAGTGTTTTTTATTAACCGCAGCGAGGTAGTAAAAGTCAGCTCCTAACTGTGCCACTCTGGAAGAGGAATGGAGATGCCTTCGTCCAAGAGCCTCTTAGAACGGCACAGGCCGTGCGTAGTGCCCAGTCAGCAACGTCCCCGGCTACTGCATGTGATCACAGCCCACCCTTGGCCACCAGTAGCTGAGATTTGGCTCAGAGAGGAGCTTGACCCTGAAACAGGTTCAGTGGAGTAATGGTATGAAATATTTTGGCAGTGGTGCGCAGGCAACGAGCAGCAACTTTCAGAAGCCAACAATGGTTCTTCTACGTCTGCTGCCCAACAGCACCACCAATCTGAAAGACTGCAAGTTTGCAAAAAGCTTTCTCCAAAGTCAGGAAATGAATAGTGCCTTCTATTCTTTTGGATCTTTTGAACACTTTTGGAGCTGCCGGCTTATACAGGATAATCAAGCAGCTTGGAAAATAACACAATCTGCCTAGGACTGTCCGGGTGGCCAAGCAGATTCCCTGACTGACTGATACAGCAATTACAATGAATCAGCACACCAAAGTCCATACAGCACAACTGCACAAGAAAGTGAGCTTCCATCGGTAGAAACAGTATCTTCGCCAAGTGAGCCACTCAAAAAGTGGTGAATTTTTTGGAGTGGTAAAAGTGCATTGCAATTCATGATCATTTCGGTCCGTCGACAATTGGGGAGGAAAGCCGCCGTTATATCAGAAACCAATGTATATATAGAGAACTAATTTAAACAAGCGAGTGAAATTACAAGTAGCTGTCTATGAGTTCTTGTAACTGACATTAAGTTACCCATCTCTTTCTACTAACTCTTCAGCAACTCATTTTTACTACAGAGCTTCAACTGCTTCAGCTTGACTGTCTTAGAAACCCTCTAGAATCCTCTCAAACAAATCAAATGTAAAAAAAAAGAGAGAGATGTTTAGTCAGACACATACAAAAGGATATGACTAATCAGCCTTACATGTCAGCATGCAAATACAAGAAAAATATCAAAACAAATCCATTCAATAATATTGTCTGTCATTACCTCAATTGACTGTGATTATAAGCATAAGGAGTCTTTTCTCAGTTTTGCTCCTGATGCTGCAACAATGGCCCATTGTTTACAGGCATTACAACAGTGATCCCTTGAAATGCAATCCCAAAAACCTCAGAGACCAATTTTACCTCATTATAATCGCACTGGAAGAGTTGCTTGTAATGGTTGTTGTACATGTCAGGGCATGCACTGATTTTTCTCTTCTCTCTGCTTGGGTGGTAGAATTGTGTGACTTACTTCGAGGAAAACAGCGGATGTTAATTTGGGAGACTTCCGATATGTTTGGAAAGTCATCCAGAAAGCAAATCTGCTGGCTCCTAAAAACCTGTCTGCATGCGTAATCACAGACTTGGGCTTGAAACATCTCTTCCTTTTACAGCGCAGAACACAAAGAGCATTTGTTCAGCAAGGACAGATTGCTGAATTCTTTGCACTTTTTTTATACATATGCATTTGGAATCCACAGCTATGTATATGTGCAATTACATATCTGCATCATTGTGTATGGAAATAAATACTTGACATCATATGTATGTGTAAAACCAATTATTCACCATATACTGTATCTAGGACCAGTTGCCCTATTCAAATATCAACAGTATGTGGTCATTAAAAACCTACTGCAAATGAATGCACAGTGGCCATGCTTCTCATCTATGAGGTCTCATTTGTCATCTGCCAAAAAAAACATTTCCATTCATTTATTTAATGATTCACTCGTCTTTGGGCACCCCCTCCGGACTCAAAGCAGTGCACCCAAGGGCCCTTCGGTCTGCGGGGATGCATCTGTTCACGAATGAGAGCACCTCTCTTTCCAAAACACTGTTGTCAGTATACAGCAAGTGCAGAGCAGAAGTTAATGCACTTTGTCAGCGCTGGCAGTCCAGTGAGCCAAGAGCTATTAACTCTGAAAGGGAAAGGCATTTCCTCCTTGTAAATGCCATATTAAATTATTATTATTTTATTTGGTAACAGGGAAAAGCCTAGCAGGGCTATATTGCTCTAGGTGTGCGGGGAATTGTAAGTGGATAGTGGGATATTTTATAAAGGCCACCGGGAGGGGGGTCGATGTGGTGGAGGTAGGGGGAGGACTAGGCAAGTACACCAAGTCACTGTGATGCTTCAAGGAGCCGTTATACATTAATCCCTAAGTGACTGTGAGATTTGATAGTTTAGGAGGTCAATACATAAGACAATTCATATTCCTTTAAAGGATTTTGGAACATTGTAAACTGTGGTCCATGACAAATTAGCACAAGGACCACACTCATCCCATACAGTCACTGCATGTATTACATACAGCCTGCACAAAACAATACAGGCCTGCAACTGGAAACTTCTGAACACTTGCAAATATTCACTCTCCATTATGGTTTTTTGGAAATGTGTTGCAAGGCAATTGAATTGCCACACGGTGTTTCTTCTCGAGTCAGCGGTTAGCGAGGTTGCCAGGTGCAGTCTGTAGTGCAGCACTGTTTCCTCTGCAGACTGAGCGAGCTCCTCCGGGGGCCTGCATTTGGCTTACCCAACATGGAGACTCAGTAAAAGATATCAGGTCGGAAACGGAAGAACGTGATATTCTCAACATTCGGGTGACTGTGACCTTTTTACGGGCTAGTGGCTGCCAAAAAAGTCTGCTCCTGCAAAGTGATACCTTGTAAATTTCACACTAGAGAAATCCGTGTCATTAACGCTGTCTGTATATCGGAATAATAAGAGCTATGGTCTGGCTGCTATATCGAGCCATTATAGCACCCATGAACTGGACGCTTGCCATGGTTCACTACTGAAAGGTTCAGAGAAATGCAGCAATTGTTCTCCTATAGTTGGTACAATTCCAGAATTAAAATTGATAAGGTGCATGACCTCACTACTAAAGCAGGATCACCCTTTCAAATTAATATGAGCATACCATTAAGATTACCAGGGGTGTGTCTTTTTATGGTTCTATGTTGAACTGCTCAAGGGGATTAAAGGAGATTCTATGTTCCCCCCCCCCCCCCCCATTTTGTCCAACAGGCAAGCCAACAGGTTATGGCCCCCCATCACGGCGGACACATAATCGTGGTATTGTGGATGAATGCTGCTTCCAGAGCTGTGAGCTGCGACGTCTAGAGATGTACTGCGCACCAGTCAAATCTGGTAAAACGCCACGATCTCTACGAGCGCAACGACACACAGACGTCCCAAAAACGCCAAAGGTGAGCTTCATTTCATAAACACATTACATTACGTTCAATGCTTATGTTCAACTTTTTAAAGATTTCTTACTGTAAAGATAATATGAAGCTTGATGTCTGACCACTAGCTAGTTGAAACAATTTTGCAGTGAACAGTATTAGAGAATGAATGCAAAATCTAATGCAACACAGTTAAACTACAATTAAAATTGTTGCTTGTTAAAAGTAGGAAAGTAACTGTAAAAGGCCCTGTATTCATCCATTCTTGGTAAAATTCACTAAAATGACCGCAGCATTAGTGATTTTTTACTTCTAGGTCATTTGAATAGTTAAATCATATATAGAAAATTGACAATTATATCAATTCTAAGGAAAAACGTTTTTCTTTAGCATTGACAAGCTCATCGTGCTAACATGGTCAATCCTAAGTGTTTTAGTTTTCTTTTTCTTTGGATTAAAGCAGCACTGTAGCTTGTCATGCTAACATGCTAAGACAACCCCCAGCTCCCAAAAATCTACAAATGTAAAAGAAACTGTTAATGAAAGCCAATAGCTTCTCATACTAACCTGTTCTGATCAACCTGATCTAATTGATCCTGTTCATGATTCCAAACTCTGGCAACTTTCTTCTTCTGCAGAAACCTGTATCTGGCCATAGCCACCCATCTTGTAAGGTAGGCCATCCCTTATGAGAGAAAGGTGTGATCCACAGTTCACAGAATAGTTGAATTGGGCAAAAATGCAAACAAATGAATGGCAGCTAAATGAGAACCATGTTAATTGGCTGCTATGAACCTGTATCCTGCAATTTCTGTGTTAGCATCCATGGCTCGTTTGACTATTCCTTGAAGCATGTATCGTTTTATCTGCGTTATCATTACCTGAGGCATGCCCTGCATGACTGTGACATTGCAAAACTGAATCTCTATCACTAGGGAACTGAATGTCCAACAACTAAGCTCACCTCAAGCTTGGAAGGATGCCACTAGAACATTCTGCTGCAAGGACACGCTGTATCCCTTGCTCTCTCTGTCTCTCCCTCAACCCAAATGGGTGTCATCCATTTAAGTGTTTCCCCCAGTTCTTTTTACAGCCCCACTTTAAAAAGAAAACCATTAGCAGGAGAACTGGCTAAGTGGTTTTCGTGGTAGACCTGCAAGCACTCTCTTGTGGGCTCTGTCTTGCTCCCACATGTCATGCGCTAGAAGCTCGGTCTCATGTCACCTCCGATATCTGCACCCCGGCTTGAGAAGCAGAGGCTCACATGCCGCCTTACTCTTCCTCACTAGATTTTGGGCCTCGGCTTAGTCTGCGTGAATTATGCATATTAATCTTCCAGTGGCAAAGAAATTGCATGTGCTGCTTTGACAGCAAAGGAGGTTTTATTTCCTGCGCATAAGGAAATAACACTCCGTTCGCTGAACAGCTGTGTTGTTACAGGCACAGACAGCCAAGTTTCAACCCAAAGCTGTTTTCCTGTTCTTTGTCTGCCTCCTTGATTTGTGTCTGCAACACCTCTCCCTCTCTTACTCTCTACCGCTCACAATCTCTCCTATCCTTTTTCAGGAAGTTCATCAGAAGAACTCAAGCCGAGGGAACACTGGGGGAAGGAACTTCAGAATGTAAAGGGGGCGGCAACGGGAATGGCAGAGAAAGACAAGTGGAACTAATGGACATAGCAAAGCAGAGATGAGAGCAAGAGTGTGGCTTACCTGGCCATCCAGGAGAATGGGTCACTCCAACAGCAAAAAAAAAAACAAACAAACAAAAAAAAAGGATAAGCTCTATGTACCAAAACAAAATCTCCTGTGACTAAAGAGCAAATTTGACTATTTTATACATTGCATCATTCCATACTGGGGAGGGACAACCAAGTAATCTGTTGAAACAAAAGTAGCTGCTAATTAGCTGTTAAAAAGTTAAATAGCTGTTCTGAAACGTCTGTTGTGAACTGTTACATGTCATGGTTGTGGGTAACTTCTAACAAGAGAGCTGCTGGATAGTTTGACCAAATTGGTTTAATGGTACCACTTTGTGACCATCTGATCACAGGATGGCCACTGGGTTTGAGCCAGTGGGTCACTGGGGGAGAGGTGAAAGCTTTCTGGGCAAAGGTTTTGCAGAACATTTTCCATGAAGGTCTCTCTGTCTCACACACAGAAGCCTTCTCAACTTACTTCCTGTGTAAAAGGCATTTCAGCCAGAACCATTTCTGATCAAGCTTGTCGCCCATTACTCCTTTAATAAAGTGATTCTGTCTGTGTAAGCCATTAAGATTACTAGATTAATGATGAATACCTTTGGCTTAAGCAAGCCACAGCTTGACCAGAATCACTGGATAACAGTCTAAACAGTATATTGTTGATACAGATGGTACGCTCGCTGGACACATAGCCTGGCTATGGACTATAGCCACTTCATTTATCTTATTAGCTTAAAAAAGAATTATTATTTGTTTTGCTAAAAGATGCATCAGACTGCACGAATGAAACAAACATGGACAGTTTGACAGACGTTTATGCTAAAGTAACCACATACATTAGAGAAAGAAAAAGATAAGAATATACCATTGTGCAAGAGTATTTCCATTAAAGGCTTTCAGGATTGTACAGTAGGGTGCAAACTTGTACTTTATACTTGTGTAAGTATAAAAAACTGTAAGTATACAGCAGTTGGTTTAGCATAGTGTGTAACATTGATCTTCCCTACGGCAGACTGGGGTTCAATTCCCCGGCCAGCCAAGCACACCACACTACACCAATAAGAGTCCTCAGGCAAGACTCCCAAAGTAGTTCTGAATAAGAGTCAGTCAAATGCCATCATGCAAATGTAGGTATATGACCAGTTCCCACAAGAGCATTACTACACCCTGCTCCATAAACAGCTCTGTTCCTGATGTACTGGCTAACACGTAAATCAGTATACAGGCTTGTTCCATTTGTTGGGATGAACCAGGCTGCACAGGAGGACCTTCCAAACATGGACTCTGTTTAGCCGCAGTCAGAGATTTTTTACAAGTACAACGGACTTCACCGAGGAACTGGGAATGCAGCATAGACGTTTGCACAGCCTCTGCTTTGCGATTCCTCTCCTTCACCTGAGATCACCTCTCATTGATCGCACTGTCCTCTCTGTAACTGTGTAATCAACCAATATTCCTATTTATGTTAACCATCACATTCTTTTTTCCTGTCATTATACATGATGGCATCATATAACAGAACCATATAACAACTCTGCCCACTGTATAATGGTGCTATTTTGTAGTAACTTGCAAGGGTTTGGCTAAAAGCAGAACTCGGGAGAGGGAAGGGAAGGGGGGGGGGTGTTGGGAGTTTAAACTGAAGGTTGATGGGCATCCCTTTTGCACAGCCTTGTGGCCACCATCATGTTCTTTTTTTATTTTTAAAGTATTTCAATTAGGTAGTTGTGTACACAAGACATGTACTTGTGTGAGACTTGTGAATGCATGGGGAGAAAAAAAAATTGTGATCCAAAGTTGTTTTCTACCATTTTAAATTATTTTTGTCTCAGTAAAGATCCCTATGTCAAATAATATGCCAAATAACTTGACAGAAAACACTGTGAACTATGAGCTTCCAGTACTATCAATGTTTTAAGCATCCAAGTGTAGCTTTTCCTGGATTTCATAAGCAATTTTGGCACTGACTTTCACAAAACATGACGTATTGGCATTGAGAGCAGAAATGGTGCAAGACTATCCTCGTTGTAGATAAGCATAAGACACTGAGAGTTTCTTTTCACCACTTCATCCTTTGGAATCAATTTCTAGCTAACCATGAAGCTATATTAGCTGACCAGCTGACCTGGGTCTACTTGACAAAAGTGATTCCTGGCACCATGCAAAATCATTTAGAAGCATTTTCAACTTTTCCTTTATATAACTATATTCAATTACCTGTGAACTTTTATGGCATTAGCACTGTCATATTACAAACTGGCATGGAAAAAAAATACGCTTAACAACAGAATTCTTGTTTTCAGTAATATATAAATATTCTTAACATCATCACAAACCCCAGGCAATTTTAACAGGGAATCATTTCTTCAATGTGCTATTTTATTATGTAAACTACATTCAGCTACTATTCCACATAACAATTTTAATCCTTTTACAGTAGGTTACAATAAAGAACTGCAATAAATTTTAAACAAAAACATTTACAGATATTTATGCAGCATGTAGAATATCCAGAACTGACTGAAAAAAATCAAGAGGACCATTTGCCTATTTATTTTGTTTGGTATTTTTATCTTCTTTTTCAGTTTGCATAAAAATGCATTGTCATGTCAGCTAGCAAATGAAAAAAAGGTTTAAATAGATATAGAATGTACAAAAAGCTCCATTCAGACAGAATGTCCATATCTTACATGTACATACAAGCATGAAGAATTGTCTGGGGTTACATAGCCAAAGACGCTATGCAGCAAAATACAAGCTGCTCACTATGATACCAAAGATTTTGACTATCTGGGAGTGGCATAATGTGTCTAATAATCCCAATGGCTACAAAATGTGTTTTATTTTTACTTTGGGTGAAATTTTGGTACTTGTTCAGCCACAATAAACCTGTACTGTAGGTGGAATAAGATCAGTTTATTCCCCCAAGTTTTCTGGCTACAGTGGAACATGTTCCACTAAAAACCAATAACCCACAACATTGACACTTCTGGCACATAAGAGAATTTCAGAGCTCTCATTGATGGTGATGGTGCTTCAAACATGTATACTCTTGTCAGTTGTCAACACTTTTCACATAAAAGGAGTAGTTTTAGACACAGAAACACAAAAACGGAACAGCAATATGAAAAACTTATTTCAGATTTGATTGGTCATGATATGTAGGTTCTGGGGATTAGACCTTTTATCATTTAGAATCTTGTTTTTTTATATTATTGTGAGGCTTCCATGACTGGTGCTCTGTTTCCTTCTGAAGACAATATGGAACTGACAGATTGTTCACCATTCCTGCTGAATAAACCACTTGTCGATATTCAAAAGTGCCAATGAGTGAATTATTGTGAGAAGAGTAATTTGGCTGGAAGTTGGGTGTTTAGTCCTGATCCTGGGAATCTACCATCCTGATCAAAGATCAGATGAAGGTACCAAAGATCTTTGGAGACATATGTATATTAGAGTGTGATGTGTTGGATCTGGACTCCCCAAAGTGGTACATTTCCAAGATCATGATTGTAGAGTTGTGGTTCTCACTTTGCCCTGAAAGGAGAAAACAAAACAAAAAACAACCTAACAAAAACAAAACAAAACAAAACACAGATCTAGTTTATGAATACAATCCAACTGTTTACATTTTAGCCAGATATGTCACATTTATTTGATTGCGGTCTGAATGTGAATACTGTTTGGTCTGTGATTACTGTTTTCATTAAAACCAAACTAAATGTACTGATTGTACATTACTATTTAGTAGATTTTAGTTGCTTTGCTAGTGATGAGTGTAGTGATGATGTGGCACCTCATAGGTTTATTATGACCTATATTAGTTTAAATTGACAAGTAGACCTCATTGTCTTTATATAACACCTTTCATATAGTCAAACAACCTCAAAGCACTTAAAAAACACACATTAAAAACCTAGTAAAGTCAGATGATACAGTCCAACATGGACACATATTGTCTAGTCTAGTGGTTTAAAATGAACACATGAGATGCTGTTTTTATGGCTACTTTCCTTAAGGTTGGTGCAAATTATGAAAGAACCTCCCTTCCTCTATTCTACCTGCTTTACTGTTTTCTTGCAACAATTTTTGGCCCCTATGCTGCTTCACTCCCACTGCTCCACCTGGGCTTTTATTTCCTATTATTTGTATTAAAAGTAGTTTCTCTCTCTCTCTCTCTCTCTCCATGATTACTCCAGTCCTTATAAAACATGTGTTCAACAAGGTATTAGCCTCTCATATACAGATGCATTCGTCTAACAATGGGCTGTATGAGCCCATTCAGTCAGGTTAAAAAAAAAAAAAAAAAAAAGAATCTAGAGTTACACCCAGCTTCTGTACTTCTGATTTTAAATAAGGCACCAAGGGCCTAATCTCTTATTGATCCATTTCGTTGATCATATTTTTCATATTTTCTTTAGTAGCAAATATCAGGATCTCGGTTTTGTCTTGATAAAAGCTCTAGATAAATTTTGTGACATCCACAGAGAAATCTGACCAATTTCTTATATGCAAGCCTGTCCAAATCTGAACTTTCAGAGGAAACAGAAATATATAACGGTCATCAGCATAGAAAATTCCCTGGTGAAAGCATATCACTGAGAAAAGCAGTTGGCTTAAAATGGAACCATGAAAGTTCATAAATGTGAGATTTTCCAGTGCAACAAGACGTTTACATGGTAAAATAGGATTTAAACCATTTGAAGATTCCTTCATCTTTACTACATGACAAAGTAATTCTAATGGCATGCGCCACCAACGCAAATAAATCGGGGAGAAGGTTTGCTGTGTAGAAAGCTGCACATTCTGCATCTCAGAGAAATGTTGCAGTGACAGGTCAAAGCTCTTGTAGGCGGTCAGCACTTTCTAATGGATATATTGTGGAACAATCAAGCCTTTTTAACAGATAAATTGGCCACCTGGCTCTGTTTCAATACAAATAATGGTTCATAAATGTGGGGCAGGCGGCTGGCAGGCGGCTGGCAGGCAACTGGTCCAGCTATTCTGACTCTTCTTTCATCAATCTTCTCTTCTGACTAATACAGAATCAGTTATTAGCACCAATTAGACAAATTACAGCCTGAAAAGGGAATAGGAATTCAGGATTAGGAGATTTGGAGTCAACAGAAACCATAAGAGAGCATAACACAGTATTGGAAAGGCAAGTGTTCATCGCATTCATCTGCCTTCATCTTGGTTACACTATCCCACATCATAATTACTCAATCAGTCACATGAAGAAAATGTTTCCAAGCCACTCTGTGTGAACTTGTAACTCTGTTCCTAGAAGGCACAATGATAAAAACCATGCACACTATCCACACACATAGTTCACAAAACATACTGTTCCCAAACCTCATTCCCAGCAAAACTGCGAGTGACACTTCACCACTTTGACTTATAATTTATCAGATTGGTCATTCATTGTTGAAATGTAGCCACGACAATTAAAAACAGATCTGAGCAAAACAGTGTCAAGTCTGCTTCTCAAATACAAGAGACGAAGGACTCAAGTATCAGCCTACTGTGCTCTGTCCAGAAGCAGTCTAAGGTAGCTCTCTGAGTGCCGAGTGCATCTGAGGACACTGTTCCTGGATCTAACCCTGAAACTGAAGCTCCATGCCTCTACTACTTACATGCACTATTGTCTTTTAAATGACCTTGTGGTCTATTTCAGTGCTCTCTCACATTTCCTAGCCTTGCCCACAGTCATTTTGGGGGAGGAGGGGGGTGGGATTAGTGTTACATGGATAAAGTCATATTTCCATTGCTAATGAATGCCCAGGATCAGTTATGACCCCAGGAAGGGTGACTTGCACTTGTGCTGTGCTTAGAAATTCTAATTGAAAGTACAAATGGATTTGGATCAATGATGGTCATGTGAAATGGAGACATATGTTAAATGACTTGCAATCAAGAGTTTAGACACTTTCTACAATATAATTGCTTGTTTTGCCAAGCCCATCAGTGGTTCAAATGCTTCGATGTTTCCCTTGACTCACTTCAAATTAGCAAGGGCGGCATCAATACAATTCACACTGTGGTCTCCACAAGATTCAGTCCAATTAATACACACAGAAAAGTATCTCATAGCACAATCAGATATTAAACACAAGCAGTATGGTAATATTCACACCCCATTCCCCTCCCTCGTTCCCTCTTTCCCTGAGCAGTGGAAATTCACTGAGTGCTGATTGTGGCAAGAGCGTGTTGGCTCAGCTGCGAGCTTTAAGAACCCATGATGTCAGACCCATATTTTCCTTGGAGAGCATCTCATCAGCTGCATTGTTCCTGGAAACCATGGTCTGCACTCTGGACAACAAAAGAAGCCAACCCCATCCCAGTCCTCTGGTCTTGTTCAAGCACCCAACAGCCCCCTCAGCACAGACCCCAGTCCTCTAGAACACCACTAAACAGCATGAAGTGAAGATCATGGACTCCTATTCTAGTTGTTCACAGCCATTTAATTACAGTTGGAGAGGACATCATGTTCTTGCAAGCTCTTACCTTGGCATTATATCATAAGTCACTATAGTTATGATCCAGGTTTTGGAAAGAAATGTATATTTACAAAATGGATTACATTTCCACAAGAAAGGGCTGCGATGATAACAGCAACCCTATGATAATGATACGATATAACTGTCTTGGGCACGTTTCGATCTTAATGGCGCTTATTACTGTTGTGCTTTATAAATATATGTGCCCTTAAAAAAAGGTTGCTTCAGTAAAAGCAATGGTCATGACAACTCAAAGGACCAAAAGGGTTCCACTATTCTTTTTAGTACTATATACCCATTATTGTACTGAATAAGGATAATACAAATACACCAGTTATCTAATTCAGACGGCTCTTCTGCTGCCAACATACAACAGAAGGCCAACAAAAGCATCAGCATTAGGCTTCTACACAGCGAGATCATGAACATAAAACTTTAGTCAATAACCCTTCGAGACAACATCAATTAACTGTATTTTACCCCATTTGTACAGACACTTTGGCCTACTACAAGGGAATTTGAGCATTTTTAAATTTCACCTATGTTTGTAGTTGTGCTTTTTGGCTCTGCAAACGCTCCTGCTCTGTTGACTGGCCCATTGTGGAGTGACTTCAAACAACATGTCTAATCTCATAGTCTGTCTTTTTTTAATATTGCCAATTCAGCAGTTGCGTGCAATGTAATTTCAGCCTCAGCAAGAAACCACTCAAGACAGTTCTCTCCTTTTCCATTCCTGAACATTTTGATTGCCTTGTAATTGTGGAATTGTGGATCCTCCTTCGGCAAACTTGGCATTGGACCATGAAATCTAGGCCAAAATCATGACACTGAGTAGTAATAAGTCCACTGTAATTCTGATGTCATTGCGTATATTGTGTCACATCAGGCAATTCCCATTCAAAATACTAAGAGGACAGAAATGGATTTCCATCAGTGCAATGCTTAAGTTACAGGATGTCTGTTACTTTGGTTCACGCAGTAAGAGGATACGTTTGCTGAGAAGGGGATGGAAGGGAAAGGAAAATTCAGACTGCCAAAACACCTAGAACTAAATAGTAGAAAGTACTAAATCCATCATAATGATCTGTGAGAGATTCAGCACCACTGACAGAAATTTCAGATGACCAACCTTTGTTGGCAAGAAAAAAAAAAGATTTCACAAAGTGACTTACATTTGAGTCATGTACATAGGTAGGCGAATGTAGCATTAGAAGTCTTGTCCAAGGACTCTTACTGGTATAGCATGATGTGCTTGCCCAGCTTGGGATTCAAAACCTAGTATGCCTCAAGGAGGGAGGTGTTAACCACTACACTAACCAATAAGTGACCTAGCTCTTTGTTGTTAACAACTTGACCAAAGGTGATTTCAGTAAGGTTTTTTATGTGTAGATATCAATATTAAGCATTTATGCAAGGGGGAAAAAATTGATGTTTCAGTGGGAGAGTGAGAGACGTCAGAGAGGAGAGTGGCAACAGAGAAAGCAAGGTTAGAATAACAGAGTGCTTCAAACTCAGTTGTACCGCTCCTGGAACACTGAGGTCTCCGTAGGCCAGTTTAGTCCTTCAGTAGAGGCCCTCTCCCTCCAACGAAAATACTCACAAAATAAAGGCAGAGTGGTCCAAGTAAAATCACTTCAGCTGAGTTCAATAACTATTATTCATGTCCCATTTCTTTTTCCCTGTGCAACAGCTTCATTGATATTAATAAGGAAAAGGCTTGTGCTTTCCTAAGAACTGAAGAGAAGCCTGGGAGAGTTGAGCGGACTTCTGTTTCCATACTGAATCATCTAAAAGATCAACACTTGTCTCTGTAAATGACATTGCAATCCACATTTAACTGTATGTCGAATACCGTGGACGGTCTTGGGTCTTTTTAAATTTAGCCCCTACGACAGGTAGCAGTAGATTCAGGTTCAGAAACATGAACAGCATCATCCTTTCCCACTTGCAGGTCAAAGTGCAATCCATCATAAAATTACAGGTCACTCAGCTATGGCTTAGCCTAAGAGGATATTACCTGATACAATAAAAAGAAAATTTGTTGGTTTAATGGTTCATGATGTCTTGCTGTCTCTCATTCCACTCACAGTATGTGTTGTCACTACATTTTCTATTACTCCTTCAACTCTTTATATAAAATGTGACATCAGTGCAGGTCCTATTGACCTAACCTGTAAGGTTGGAGAACTAAGATGTTGTTTTGACGTATAAACATTTATAATCCAGCCATTCAACAGTGTATTTTCAAAACACACAAAAAACAAAATAAATAAATAAATACAAAACACTCAAAAATATAATCTCTCATAATATGACCTGCACAACAGCACCATATGATGGCTTTCTTAGCTTTCCAGAAATAGAAGAAAGGAAATGGAGGAAGCAATATCGTCACCATCCTCCAACAAATGGAGGACCATAATGATCTACAGCTCATCTCTCAGTTTTACTATAAAAGATGCTGCTGGAGGCTTGAGAAGACAGTTGCCTCAGGTGACAGCAAGTTCAGCGCAACTTCTACGACCACACCAGCAGCGTCCTGACACCATGATCAACTCATCTTCACTCATTTTGGCCCTGGCACTTTTAATCAAGTGTACCATTCATTCAGCGACCTTGGCTTTGCCTGCAGGTAGAATGGACGAAGACAGATTCAGCCAAGACAGTTTGAGTTCAGTGCTAGGCGATGACTTCTTGAATGCAGTGGGAAATGGCGCTCCCTCGGGAAGATTCCCACTTATAGAGGGAAGACTGGCTGATGAAGATGGGACAAAGAGGATCTTCATTCTTTCAGTAAGTAGTGGTACCATATGATAAGCAGGTGTTATGTGTGCAGTAATTAAACATGTAAAAAAATGTGTAGGCCATGTTTTAAGAGATCTTCTGCTAGTAGATACTCCAATGTAAAGTGAATCAAAACCAGCTAGTGTTTGCCAGTAGTGCATGCATGCACATTTATATTTATAACATGAGTGAGCTGAGAAAGTGTAGATAAAACAAAAAGCCTCAAAAAATAAGGAAAATGATTGTGTGCAAAGTCAACCTACACGTTTGTTTAGTCAAAGAACCTTTCAATAAAAAAACAAAAACAAAAACTACTGAAATGGTTCCTAACATAACTAAATTTGTTCTTCACAGCACCTTTTGAAGAGTTCTTCAGATCTGTTCCTGGATGGCCTAATATGGAGTACAGTTAAACAGTTTCCCCTGCTTAAACTAATCTTGTAATTGCCAGGTTTAGGAGGCATGTTTGAGCAGGAAAAAATAAATATAATAAATCCACTCCAAACAGTGTGAAACACTGTCCTTCCAGGAAGAAACCAATAGATTTAGAAGATAAAATTTTAAACAAACTAAAAATGATGACACTCCTTTGACTCAAATGGTTACTTAGGATTAGGTTCATTATAAAAGCTCTGATATTAAGGTCTAGACCTAAAAACAAAAACAGGGATAACTACACTAAATTACTTTAGGCTAACTGTCTAAAACTCATGAACTCACAGGTTATGCATGAAAATATGAACATTTAACCCTAAATGTTACCACAACTTAACCTTCCACATAATGCAAAGGTTCTAGATCAATCAAAAAACATTTCCCTATCTGAACCGCATTACCATGCCAGGAACTACAGTTGAGTGTTGACAACAGTCCAAACACCCACGAATATTTCAAGATAAATCTTTTTTTTTTTGCAGCTATATTTACAGAATACGCACTTCGAGAGACTGAAACATTCTTCTTAAAAAAGGTGTATCTGGCTAAACTCCTAAAGCACGGCTCAGAGCACGTTTTTCAATGGAAAGAGCTGGATGAGCCTCATGTTGTAACAGTTATCAGTGCAGTAATGGAACAATCAAATAGAGGAGAGGCTTCAGCCTCATGGGGAAGCCATGGCTACGAAGAAGAGGGGCCACAGTAATCTTGTTTAAGGAAAGAAAGAGGAAAAAAAAAAAGAAAAAAAAGGGGGCCCAAAGTGAGGCATGGGAAACTTTGTTGCAATTCGAGCCATTTCTTCCATGTGGGGTTCCATGCTCAACACGACATACCAGAACGATTCAGGAGCCTTTGGGTGTAGGCTGTTCAAATTAACTTTAAACATCTCCAGGTGTGGTTAGAAAAAGAAAAGTCAAACTCGAGCTTCATACAACATTGCTGAAGAGGAAATGGTGGTCTGACTTTAGATTTGTGAATGAGCTTGCTTGCGCTGCTTGGTCAGCAGAGAACGTCGCTGGCCTATAGAATCTGCTTTGCGATCATGAACTGATCTGTTCCCCGCAGGATCTGGGCTCAAAAGGGGCTGCTGTAAGCGACGCAAGCTCCACCTTTGGCCGACCTTTCCCTCTGCTGTCACTGCGGAGAGCAGATCGTGCTCCTGCTGGAGCCCTGAAAGATGAGCGACGTGATGTAGATGGCCTCAACCCCATGGCCAGAAGAGACTTGGATAGTACACGTATGCCTTCCCTCTTTTCTGTTCTGCTTCATTGATAAATGCAGTATTAGAACGTGGCTGGTAGCCCGTCTCGGCCATGCGGTCGGTTGGGCGATGTGTTTCGTCAAAGCGGTTTCAGCTTCCTCAGTCCTTTCGAGTCATTCAAAGGAAAGAAAATATAGGATTTCAATGTTTTGACAGCACCTAGGACATTGATCCTTGACAGTGTTTGTATACGCTTCCAAACATAGTGTTTTACTACTTAACTGAGAACACAAAAGGCAAATCCATAATGTAGAACTGCTTTTCAAACATAACAGCAAAATTCTCCCAAAAACAAAACTCCCCAAAAAACCCAGTATTACAAATCATCAGCATACTTGTGTGCTGGCAACATTGAGTCATAGGGATACAAGTAGGATAGAGACGGGGTTTCCACAAATATAGAAAATCATGATCATCCATTATGGAGGATTATCTTGTTTAAGAGCAATTCCATAAGGAAAACAATGCACGGTCCTTGTAATAGGACCCAAAATGCATCTTAAACTCCTAAAACATGCTTTCCTAAAGTTAGATTAACAGGGTTCCACCAGCTCTCACACCATAACTTTACAAGCCCACCAATGGATGGATATTAGTTGGACCAAGACTACTCACGTAAACAGCACAGTCTGGCTAGAGTTTAGCTTGATGAAAACAAGTCAGATGATTGTACAGGCATGTCTGTAAACAAAGAATAGCCCTTTATAGAATTCTTAGAAAGCTCAGACATTAGACGGGCATCTTATATGAATGTACACAGTTTTGACCATGTTCGTTTTTCCTGAAGTACACTTTTAAGGCAGTGTTCTCTGTTTCTGTTCAGTGCTGCGGTGCATGATTGGGAGGGTGTACAGACCCTGCTGGCAAGCTTGAAAATGGCTCAGATGACCAAAACTAACCCAAATGACTGCTTCCTCCCACCTTGACCAACCTCAGTGGCATTCTATTGTGTTGTGTTGGAAAAAAAACAGAAAAAAAATTAAACAAAAAAACCCTACAAAAACATTCCACTGCTGTACAGTTGTAAAAAAAAATGAAATAAAACTTTATTAAAAGCTGAAGATCGAGTCATTTGTTTATGTTATAAACCTCCATATAGATACATGTCTCAATAGGGGTTAAATCATGCGTTAAGTAGCAAATTCCTCAAATGTTGTAGCCCCCAAAGTTCTACTATTTAAAAAAAAAAAAAAAAAAGTCATCTGAAGTGTTGCAAATCCAAGTCAGAGGACATG
This sequence comes from Salminus brasiliensis, assembly GCF_030463535.1. NCBI lineage: Eukaryota > Metazoa > Chordata > Actinopteri > Characiformes > Bryconidae > Salminus > Salminus brasiliensis. The sequence goes on from NC_132879.1 coordinate 43,970,132, forward strand.
GTTACACATTTGGCTCCCTCCACTTTAAATGCATTTAGACCACTGAAACTGCAATAAATAACACACTGTGATCTGCTGATGAGGCGCCACAGATAAGCTTTAAATCACAGTCTGAAAAAGCTTGTGAGCTTGCCTTGACCTGCAATGAGCTTCTTGCCAGCAGCTTTGCTGCTCTTCTTCGTTGGCCCTGGGTTGCAGACTTTGGCGGGGGGTCTCTTTTGGGGTGGCTGGTTCTCCTCGCTTCCTTGTTCCGTATGCTCTCTGCTTGCCAACTTCCTTTTGGAGGTCTTTGTGACCGCTTGGAACTGTACCGGTCTATCGCGCGGCCCACCTTTTCGCACACAGGCATTGCCGCTTCGCTGCCCCAGGGCCGAACTTGCAACCTCTGGATCCACCTCTGCTGGAGAACATGAATAAAACAGGGAAGGGAAGGAGAGGGAGGAGGGGAGAGGGAAAAAAAAAAAAAAAAAAGGTCAAGTTTGGGAATCGGACAGAACAAAGAAAAATGGATGAGAAGGAGGAGGGTGAAGCTATGATGAAATTGCTGACGTTAGCCTGCAGTTTAACAGGCAGTGTGTTTATTTTACAGAGTTGAAGCTGAACATTTGTCATGTAATGTGGTGGAGCAGAGCCTGCTTTCTCATACGCACTCACAGCAAGCAAGAGATCCATTTTACCCAGTTTGTTCTTGGGGCTTTTACTACAGATGAGGGGCCGGCCAGGTTTTATAGCACAGGGAATCGTTTTAAAAGGTTGATCTTAAGTACCAGTCCCCAGGCAGAGACTGGGCAGAGTTCGAAGCCCTGGCTCACTGGCTTAGGAGGTGGACCTGGGCATTAGTCCGACAGTATGGCGTCAGAGGGACCTGGAACACTCTGAACTTGAGTATTTCTGTGTGCACAACTGCCATAAAATATGCATGAAAGTTATTATGAAACTGGTTGTTTTCATTGATGGTAGACAGTAATTGGGAGCTTACCAAACACGCATGTGTCTGGTTCTTCCTCAGGGAGTGCAGCAACAGGTGACGTGCTTGTGCGTTTGGGAGCAGGATGCACACAGGTGGGAATCTGACTGGTGCTGGGAAACTCCAGCACACGGTTTAGAGGCAGTGATTCTTCCTGGTATGTGCAAGCAAACTGGGAGCGGATGACTCTCTCTCTTGCCTGCAAGAACAAAAGATGGTTCTTTTGACTGATTGTCTATAACCATTTGTCTATAAACCATTTAAACCCACCATTTTGCACAGAATGTCCTGATAATTTGTCTGCATTCCATTAAATACCTGGCCACATAAAACACATCTGTTGGACAGCTACAAATGTGCTTCAGGCATTCATTTCTATGCAGAGCTAAAGGAAGACCCCAACTACTGGTTTTACAAAGTTTTAATTGTGTAAATTTGCCATAACAACAATTAGATGTTTGTCAGACATGTTGGAAGATCAGGCAAATGTTAGGCATCTAATGCAGAGCCTAAAGAAAACAGTGTTGGCACTGTTCATGAAAACATAAACTTGAATTATCTGCAGAAACAATGCTACCAAACCCAACTACTTATCCCTATAATCTGATATTTAGGCCTTTTTATAAAGAAAGGGAAAACAAATGTCATTGGCATTCTTTCAAGCTTTATATTATATATATATATATATATATGTAAAAAAGAATGCAAAATAAAAAAGGCCTAAATATCAGATATATATCAGAGATATATAGATGCTAAAACCAGTGGCTGGCAAGAAGCACAGAACTGAAGTCAAAGGACGAGCTGCTCATGAAACCTAAATGAGGCCTAGAGGTCTTAAGGGCTTCAGAGAAGTGCTGATCCGCTACCGCCATGCTTGTTTGATCCACGCCTGCTTGGGATTAGCGGGATTCCAGAGTTTCTCCCCCCTCTGGGCTAGCGGGCTGCAATAAATAGAGTGGAATTCAGAAGAATTAAGAAAAAAAAAAAAAAGTTGGGTGGGATTGGAAGTGTGAAAGAGGGAAGGGCAGCAGATCAAAGCCTTTTCAAAAGTACTTTCTCAAAAGAACACCTAAAACAACAGTAGCCCTCAGACAGGGAGGCTTAAAACAGCAGGCCAGGTTGCCCTGGTTGCATGCTAATGAAGAGCATCCTGAATACTCAGAAAAAGATGATGGCAGCTAAATACAGTAGCACGCAGGCTCACTTAATCCCCACATTTGGAAGGGCTGTGCAGAATGTGTAGAAATGATGCCTGAGTGCATCAAGTGCCTGTCCTGGCACAACCTCTTTGGACCAGCTGACCCAGGGCCAATAAGGGGGCAGTGAAAGATTTCAAAGAAGCAGTGATGTTTGTGAGCAGCAGGTGATAGCAATTACCCCCTGCCTATGGGAGTGCGAGTTTTATCAGAACGTGCTGTACCGAATCAATCAGATAAATCAAAAATAGGCAATGAGGTGTAACTGTGCTTGTCTGTTGGCTCCCTCAAGCTTGAACAACTGCTCCACGTAATGCAATGCGACAAATATGCATGCCACAATACAGCATCCTGTAAAATTTCCATTCGAAAATACACTAAAGTGTGTTACGTTACGGCTGATTAGTGCATTAGATCGCAGTTATGACCTCAGTCCATTTACATTTACGGCATTTAGCAGACGCTCTTATCCAGAGCGACTTACAAAGTGCTTTGCTATTTACCCAAGAAAAGCCTTAGCTAGTTAGAATAGACTAATAATTCAAAAGATACCTCTAAGCTTAGACATTGCTAAACACAATACAATAAGGCGACCATAGAACTATTCGTCCAAGTACTCTCTGAAGAGGTGGGTCTTCAGTTTGCGTTTGAAGACAGCGAGCGACTCGGCCGTTCGGACACCCAGGGGCAGCTCGTTCCACCACTTTGGTGCCAGGACAGTAAAAAGCCTGGACGCTTGTCTTCCACGGATTTTGAGGTATGGCGGGTCGAGCCGAGCCGTACTTGAAGCTCGAAGGGCTCTTGGTGCGGATCGGCTTTTGACCATTGCCATCAGGTACGGAGGGGCTGGTCTGTTCTTGGCTTTGTAGGCCAGCGTCAGGGTTTTAAATCTGATGCGGGCAGCTACAGGAAGCCAGTGGAGAGAACGCAGCAGTGGAGTGACATGGCTACCGTCAGTCCGCAGTCAATAAAAGATTTTCTTGTGAGCTCTTTAATGCAAATTTTAACACTGCTCAGGTAGAAAAGTTGGTTTACTGATTAAAAAAAGAAAAAGGTCATAGAAACCTTTGTCATTCCAGCCAAGTCATCCCTGCAAAGAACCAGAGTCCTTTGTAAAGGGTCTGCTGTAGTGGTTGGATATTCAGATCTTTTTTTTTTTAGTATTATATAGAGTTTAAAGTATTTCTTATCAAAAACAAAAAAGTCCAAAGCCCTGCAGAGACCGCTGCATCACTGTGTGCCAGTTGACGTCAGCCTGGGAAGAAAAATAAATAAATAAATAAATAATAATAATAAAAAAAAAAACGTTGAAGAGGGCGGTGGGATAAAGTTGTTCTGCAGACAACAGGAAACAATAACCTTTTAAGTTTCCCCCCTTGTTAGTCAAGTTACGCGACTGATACGGCGGCTTCAAAGTGAAATGGATGCGGAAAAGCTTCCGCCCGCCGAGTTCAGGAAGCGGTGAGCTACCCAGGGACCATTACTGCGCACTCACAGGAAGGCAGCCAGAGTGGAGGGAGCTAAAGTGACATCTGCTAGTGCAATCAAATAAAGAAACCATTTTCCCAAAATGTGTTTAGCATGCACACTTTCAGAGGGCTCAATGCAGTCTCATCTCTGAACAGAAATACCCATTCCTCAAATTTAAAAAACGGCCATTGTTTATCATGGTCAGAAATTCGAAAGTTCTCAAGCCTTTTCAAGGTTTTGTTTTGGAACAGGATCCTCTAGGTGGTTACTAAAGGTTTTTATTTATTGTTATGGTTTTATAAGCTAATAGTAAAAACTTACAAGGCCACTGAGTGAATAAGAATTACTCTATTGAAAATGTGCTCTAAACCCTAATAACAAACTAGTCTTGGCATTAAGTACTCTCTGAAGCTCTATATAGTACTGCAAAATAAGTGTTCTTTGACTTGTAACAGTGGAACCTTTTTGTGATATATAGGACTCTTTCAGAAGAGTTCTGTGTAGAACCACCAGCAGTAGGTTTTCTACCAATATGAAGAAACCTTGAACCAGGCAAAAAGACCCTTTAAGCATTCAAATGGTTCCAGTGGTTATGGTTCTATATAGAATTGAGGTTGTATAAAGAATTAAAGCACCCTTTTCAGAATCATTTTCTGTGTATGATAATAATCATGTGTTCATGACTCAAGTTTGTTGTTGCTTGAAACACTGCTCGCACCCTTAAAGGTTGAAATTTTGGCCCAATAAAAAGCGGTATTCAACAATACGTGTCAAAAGCCAATATGGAAATCATTGTTAAATTGTTAATAAAAACAAGACACTAATTAAGACACTGTTCCTCATCTGGTCAATGCAGATGCACGCTGTGCAAGCATACACAGCACAAAAAAAAAAACAAAAAAAAAAAAAAAACAAAAAAAAAAAACTGGACTGTATGGAGCATGATTTTTTACAAATGGGACATTTTAGACAAGTTTTCTTCATTGTATGTAAACAGTCAGCTTAGATTGTCATATTAAATGATTTACAATACAAAAGGTGCATATTTTCTGATGGATGTTTGTGCGTAACTCTTCTCAGTTCGGGATATTGACACCATTTCAACTCCAGACTGCCCGCCACACCAAACAAAATGGTCTGTTTAGCAGCCTCTGTAAAGAACAGCATGCTAGCTTTAAACAAAACTAAAATCTTCTAAAAGTAAAACTAAAAGCTTTCCCCTATTCATCAGAGATATTATTTTGATAATACTGACCAACCAATATATTGCTTAGTCTTTAACCTCAGTCCTCCAACCCACGAGCACAAACATTTGGGATTAAATATTTAAAAACACTGAAGTATGCTCAGTGTCCAATTTCTCAAAGACCAGTCTTCCGTTTCAAGGTGTACATTTGAGGATTCTTTACCTTAGGCTTAACATGTCCTTGTTGGCTCTGGATGCGGTTTTGTAACGGCTGCGGAGAGATTCCTGCGGGAGCCTCCGGAGATCTGCAAGCATTTATTTGAAAGAAAGCAGAAGCCCATGAATAAACAAAAGAGGTATAACATCTAATGTGACAAATAGCAGAACAAAAGTGATGTAAAACAAAAACATGCCAACACTAATCCGAAAGCAGCTATTCAGCATGGCCATGAAGGGATGTGCTTCCGAGACGAATGCTTTACACTTGCTTAACTTACTTGTACAGAGAGAGAAGACAAACTCCTTCAGCCCCACTGAAAATGGCCTGATCTTCAGAAAGCAGTTCTGCCTTATTCCTGCAGGGTGACGCTAGTGCCTCTTCATCCAGCAGAGCCATAAGTAGCTTCACACTTTTTCTGCCCCCATATGCAGTGGCATGATTAATCGCATAGGCTTTGGGCTGCAATTAGTTTAATTGTTAAATAAAAAATAAAAAAAACAATAAAAGTTAGCATATATCCTACATGACATTAGACAGGTAAATTAGGTGTTCAAGTATAGACTCAAAACAACGATACCCTTGCTGGACTAATTCCTGTGCCGCAAGCAAACTTCTTCAGCGTGGGGTGGACTTCACCAATTCTTTCCTTAAGTTCCTTCACTGTATCTTCTGCAGCAGCATACACTGGATCTCCATTACTGAGGCCCTTCAAGAGAGTTGCCCTAATGCTGGACACCATCCTGCATCCAGCAACGCTAGGAAGAGATAGGATATATATATATATATATATATATATATATATATATATATATATATATATATATATATATATATATATATATAATAAAAAAAATAAAAAAAAAAGTTAAATAATAAAATAGTAGTAACAGTAAAATAGTAAAATTAGCCGAAATGTTAACTGAGTAGCTAGCCAAAAAGATCCACTGAAGGCCCACAAGTGCCATCAGCTTTACATTCAAGGAAAAAACAAAAACACACCAAACACTACATTCTGCATTTTTGAAGATGACCCGCATTCATTAATTCGTTTTGACCCTACGGAAACAGTACCGGCAAATACAAAGTATCAATATTGAACAAGGCAGAGAGAAGGAAGGGGGTTCAGTGGGGAGTTGGAGAAGGGGGAGGGAGGTGAAGGGGAGGAAAAAAAAAAAAAAAAAAAAAAAAGGTAGTGGGTCATCACTAAAACCACAAACCCCACTCAGCCAGAACCATACTCTGAAGCAAGGGTCATTCAGATTACAAGCTGCAAGGGAAAGAGAAAGACAAAAAAAATAATAAATAAAAACAGTGACAGTTCGGCCAATCAGAAGGGTGCAGCTTTGGTATAGATTGCAGTGGTCTCCCATCACTGCACTATACTCATGTGGACACATTAGCGAATGTACACACCAGTGCAAAGTCAGAAAGGAGCCGGGTCGGCTTGTGTGTGACGGAATTACAGTAACCGAATCATCTGGGAAAACAGATGTTAGTTGTACTAACATCTGTAAGAAGCACCGATCCCGCAATAAGTGGTGTTTGTGTGTGGTAATTCAGTACTCCACAAGGTGCTGTAGGGCGGGCGGGCGTGTGGGTGGCTAGGAGGGTCGCAGGCTGATGAAAGAACCCTTTTGGCTCAGAACTAAATGACTCCTATCTTATGGGAGAAGCCCCATAGCAGGTTCAAGGCACTTGCGTCTCAGCCTAACTGCACTGATGCACCAGAGGAAATTATCTTTAGGCTTTCATGAGCCAATCATTGGTTCACGTCACCATGTGTTGTGTTGCCAAATGTTTGGGGAACGCACCCCTGTACTGTTTTTGAAGTGAGGGCAATCAAGGAAAATATTTTATGTATGATCTTTAATCAGCTTTCAGCAATCAAACCTCGGAAGCACACAATCGCCTTTCGCTTTTCAAAAACAATGGGCTTTGATGTTGCACAGATAAACATGCTTGAGCAATTCAGCCCTTGTCGTTAATACTGACGTAGGTGCCATTAGAGGCTTCTTTTAAAGAACGAGAAAAATAGATCTGCAGATAGATACTGCAGGTGTATTTCGATAAGGTGAAAGTGGAGGGGCTTCTCTGAACGATAAGATCAAAATCTGGACAGGAAATCAAAGGCTTTAGCTATCGCAGTCTTTGTCTTCGTTGGAGTCAACGTCAGGTGACCGCTTTGGGCCCACATGTCCGCTATCTACAACGGAGAACATGGGACAGGTCCAATGAACGGAGTTTTGACATCGTGTGGCGACAGTGCAATCGCTCAGTGAGAAACTCCTTCTGGCAGGGGAAGGTTCTAGTAAACACTATATGCTTATTTGTCTATAGTAGCCTATTAGCAGAACTCACAATTGTGCACAAAATAGGCTCCAAACTTTAAACATGGCCATTTAGTCCATTTGCGACGCATTGTGTGTGTGTGTGCGTGCGTGCGTGCATGCGTGCGCGCACGTGTCAGGTCTCCAACAATCCAAAAATAATAATAAATAAAATTGGTCCATTATCATCCTACTACAACATATGGCTGAAATCAATCACTTTAAAAAGCAATTTATGTCTGCTGGCCCTCTTTAACAATGTCAGTTGATGTTAAGTTCTCGCTTAACAACAGCTGACTTGATTTTACTCCTGTTCTCCATGATGGTGTGTTAAAAGCCAAACAAGTATTGATCCCAGAAACCCATCTGGTCTTGATCAGATCCACTGCAAGTTTCACAAGACCGAAGTAAAGCCGATCACTAAACGCCTGACCCACGTCTACTCGTGTAATTTCACTAATGTGCACTAAGGTGGGAAGTAATCAACTTTCATGGATGATTCTCATAAGGCTGAGAGTTGCTAATGTCCTTAGACCCTTGGCTGGCACTCAGCAATTTCTTTCAATAAAAAATAAATTAATAAATTAATTCATATCCCTGTAAAAACAGATTACGACTTTAGGTCAAGCCATGGTATTAGCAGCAGATGATAGCCAGGGTTAATCCAGAGTTTGATCCCAGATTCACAGCCAGGAGCCACAGAAAGAGCATAACTGGCACTGTTCGCTCTAGGTTGGGATAGGAAGATGCCTCCTCTTGCCTCCATTACCATGTTAGCCAAAGCTTCTAACATCTAGCCGTTATCTTATCTAAGAAAAGGTTGTTATTGGAGAAAGAGGAGAGTTGTATCATGAACATATGAGCTCTTAATCTGCAATTTTAGGCATCACCCAGAGGACCATGACCCAACCCCTCCTTGGCTAATGAGCAAATGGGCATGGAGTGGCAATAACAAAATAAAAAAAATTAAAATTTTAACCATATTAATATACAATAAACACATGTTCTAATGCATGACACTCTAGTGAGATTTAATTCCCCATGCAAGCAGTACCAAGCATGACTCCGACTGGATATACTGGATGAAGGGTCTGCTAAAACATATTGGGAGAGGTGCACAGGCAAATTTGCCAGTAATTCAAAATAAAATTGATAAAATTGGTAAATTTGCTGTGTGGGCTAAATGAATACCCAAAATCATTCAGAAAGAACACATCATTTCTGACATTTGTTCAATGCTACCAAAGGTAAAAAATAACTGATACACTACAACCATCTTCAGCCTAATATTTCAAACCTGAACAATTGACCTGTAAGCATTATAAAAATACTGTGCAAAAATCCCAGATGCTAAAATTGACAAGACAGAACAGCCATTTCTGTAAAACAATGGGTGCTCTTCTTCAGTCAGGTAGAAAATGGTGCTCAACATGTGACTGGCTGGGACTTCTCTCCATTTAAAAAAATAACAGGTTATTGGCAGAACACGGTCGAACAGTGTCACAGGGGTCACTGCCACTGACCATCATCTAGAATCACAGACATAGAACACTGAGCAGAGTTCAATAGAAACACAAAGAAACCAAAACATCATTCCTCAGCCTCAGCTGCTGAGGACAACAGGGAAACATTACACATAAACCTTGCCAAACAATTAGCTACACAGAAAGAAATTATGAAATACTGTACAATGCAGAGATTTTTGTATAAGCCAGGAAGGCAAGAGGAACACCCAAAAACAAAGTATAGCAGCTAAACCCTCTCCAGTGACATTCAATAACCTCCAATTAACCTTAATGACTGCAAATTCTCTCACAGCCTTACTTATTTCTTTAGTAAATAAATGTTCAAAAATAGATTAGTTAGGAAATTGATTAGTTTTGCATTTTGTGTAAAGCTAAAAAAACTAAAGAGTGATACCATAGATAAACCACTTGAGACTATATAGATTCATTTTTGATGACTATATCGCTGCTACGCCAGGCTCGGCCTCCTGGCAACTGCACTATGTAACTTTGGTAAAGCAAGCAGGACAATGCTTGTGAGAACTGCACTTTTCACTGCCAGATGTGTGGATCTCAGCTTGTCCAAAAATGAATGTGTAAAGCATGTCTTTCAGAAAGGGGAATTGCATGGCAAGTTCCGAACAGCTTACAGATTAAACAGATCCACCTCCCTTCCATCCCACCTGCATCTGCATTAACTTGTTCTTAGTTACATGGCTGGATTTCCCCTTTAGCACAAATTAAAGAAAAACAATCTCTCCATTTAAGAGGACCTTAATACTACGAAGTTGCTGAGTCTGTTGCTCTGTATGTGATCACCCTGACTATCAGCATTTGTTTCACTGGTGTGTTACTGAGAAATAGGTCACTATAGACAGACTATTTTGACATAATTGTAGCAGAATGCAGGCCAAATTGGCAGAAAACTGAATGAAATTTGAAATTAGAATTTGGTTCCGTATTACATTTAAATATCGTACACACCTATATGTGCCAGTTATAGCATTAAGGCTCATTTATGCTCATTGTAAAAAAACTTTTGTCTGTACATTACGTCCATATTTGTGCAAGTTTACAGACACGGACGGAACAGAGCACTGGAAATCGTGAGCACAGTGTATCACTGCCATATGGACACGGCGAAGAAGAAACTCTGGCCGGAAAGAACTTGTGTTTTTAATGGCCTCACAGACCACCGCAGTTTACGATTTTAACGATAATTGTATAATACATGCAATACAATGCAAGAGGCTCTATTTAAATTTCATTTAAAGCTAGTGTTTAGTTCAATCCGGAGAAGAGACCAGATAGGACAGCAACAGGTTAAATACGACAACAGTTTATGGTCATGGTGACATACCTGGGGTCTGAGCTTTCTCCCAAAATCTCCTCCAACTGGTCTGTGAACTGGACAAACTGTGACAGGCCCTTTATGTGCTTCCTTAAGGGGTCAGATTCAGAGGGAGCATACCCTTTCCCACCTAGCTGTACTGCCCTAATAAATGATGTTGCTGCCTGTAAAGGGGAAAAAAAAAAATTAATAAAATAAACAACACACAACGAGTGCAATTAATGCAACATATTGGGTTCACAAGTGATGGGATGAATTAGCCAACGTAGGAGATTTCTACAATGGAAGGGGATGTTGCTTCACCCTCACCTTAAATCAAAGACTGGTCATTTAAGACATCATGTGCTTTTTAAAGTGCCATCCCAGCTTGTGTTAATCAACAGTTGTTATATTTGAGAAAGACATACACCAAATAAACCTTAGGTGCTTTGTTATGCATTTGAAAAGGTGATGAATTTACCAGAAAGAGAGACGTAGTGCTGTTGCGTGCTGCCCGTTTGAGGTCGGTAAAGGCTCTGTGCCCCAAAGAACGGCTAGGGATGTTGAGGGTGTGCGCAAGGGCTAAGTCGTTTTTAGTGTTCACCAGCAAGCCTAAATAGGAGCAAAAGACCCTTCTGACCACTCTCCGCACCTGAGGAAGGAACGCAAGGTTCGCATGCATGAATGACCAAACAAGCACAATCACTTGTGGCAGTACCTGAAACTGCACAGTGCAAAAAAGAAAGCCGAAAAGCAGCTCACAGTGATGAATGAAAAAACAGAGGAGAATAAGCAGCTGTAATATTTTAGGACTGTGGCAGTTTGACTGAATTAGGACATAAGCATATGGGAATAGCTGAGTAGCTTATTTTCACCTTAAACACTTCGAACAGACCCATTTCATAAACTTCAGTTTCAGTATTACGGTAGCAAAGTCCAGCACCTACTCTCATAAATCTGATGCTGACAGAGCAACGAGAAATAGTGCGCGCATGTGTGTGTATGTGCGTAGGGGGTGGGGGGGGAGGCCCGATTCCCAGTCTCAGCTCACATTGTACTGCACTTTCAAAACATCCGCATGGTAATTGAATTCACATTTCTCTCTTAAATCAGAGTGATATGATTTAACGTTCCTGTTAATAAGGGAGAGACCGGTCCTGGAGAGGCAACTAGAGTGCACAAGTGCAGAACTCACTGGGAAGGGAGAGAGGGAGAGGGAGAGAGTGTGTGTTTGCCAAGCAGGGAAACAGGAGAGCGAAAGAGAACACCTCTGCAGTGAAACACTGTGCCAATTAACAATTTGAACAAGTCCTTCTCTCTTCAGAATGAAACTGCAGAGGGGATAGGAAAAGTGAAAGGCCATTTTCCCAGGGTAAAAACTGCAAGTAGGCAAATTCATTGACACAGGATACTTGTAATACCTGCTAGGGCTGCACAATATATTGTTTTCAAATTGCAAGTGCAATAAGAGAATGCAGATGGATATGCAAATGAGTCCACTGCTTTCTGTTAGAATCCTGATTAGTCACAGATGTCTCTTAAGGAGTGTTTGTGCGCATTCTGACAAATCCTGGCATTTATGATCCAACAGCTCCGTGGACAAAAATAAAGTTAACTTATGAAAGAATACAGACTGGTCTTAACGGTTTTACACTGAGAGCAACAGGCAGGGATGGCCAATATGGCAAAAAGCATATTATAAAACTTATATTATATTCTTACACACAGACAAAAAGTGATCTAGTTACACAAGCAGTTAAAACTGGCATTAAAATCTACTTCTAATTATTTTATGTTAAAACTGCTGCACCGCATCCAATTTATGCTTTGTATGCACTTTGAACGCGTAGTTCATCAAGATGTTCACATGTTGAGTAATGAAGATATTCATGACACACTTAGAAAATATCATAAGGGGTTAATGAAAATATCGATATATCGAAGTATCATGATCATCTTGTTTTATAAGACTATTGTTGGCAAGAAACAGCTATTAATTAAAATTTTAATAGTTGCTTGCAAAGATTGGGGTCAGACAGTGGGTTATTTTGTGTTGTGTTTAAACAGTGCTGTACTCCAACTTCAGGTCCTACTGTTCCAATTGCATACATTTGATTTAACAAAGAAAATTAAATAAATAAACTGCATATTGAATTGCAAACCTTGCATCATGAGAGCCATCACATTACCCGGTTCTTGCCAATGCACAGCCCTAATGGTAGACATTTTCCATCTCTAACTGCAAGACATAACTGCAAATCATGATATGCAGCAATACCACTGCAATAAGATACTCTGTCTATTCGCACCAGTGGCAGCTGCACAGAGTAATGCCAAATCCTCTACTAAAGCCTACCTGCAAGCGACAGCGAGGAGCTCTGTTTGATGGGGTGGCTGGACACTGAGGAATCAGCTCAGTTTCTTCAATTGCCTCTGCGTTTCCATGCAGAAACTCAAACAGCTGCATCTAGGTGTGAAAACAATACCAGGAATAAGAGATTTTGTTAAATGATGCTCTGCTGAGATGAATGCCAGAACCCAACCTCAGGGGACCCTGGCTGACGCCACAAACTGCTCTCAGCACTCACTGCGGTGAGGGGATCCTCTGGGTCTTCATCTTGCCTCAACTGCTTGTACACATTATAGATGTCGATCAGATCCACCGTGTTTGTGCGCTTCAAAAAGCTGTCATACTCTTTACGGATGAGGTCATAATTCTCTGAAAAGGGGGAGCCGTCATGGGACAGGTGGAGCTTGTCCAGAAGCAAGCATTTCCAAGCCACCAGCACATCGCTCAAAGCCACACCGAAGTCTCCTCTTTCCTAGAGCAAAAGCAGAGACAAGCATCACACGCAAGAACGTTACAGGCCAAGTAATGGAAAACTTTACAGTTCAGCTGTACATTAAAAAAAACACCCATTTATCTAGAGGATCTCTCTGCCTTCAGTTTATAAGGAAAGGCATTTTTTAATGTATTTCTTGTCATATATTTTATAATATATTTTGCTCCCCGCATACAATATAGTAAATATTTAAGAATGACATCATGCAAAAGACATACAACTTTTCCTTAAAGCGTTAATTAAAAGAGTTATCAATGCTGTAGAAATGTTTCTTTGCCAACAGTGGCTTAAAAAATTTGACTGAAAAGATATATTATAAAATATAAAAGATTGTAACAAACATCATGTTGTTAACTTCCATCCATGCTAAAAAGCTGTTTACCTTGGGGGACTGCGGGAGGCATGGCAAAACATTAAACTTGCTACTATTGAGGTAGTCAATTTTGGGGTTTTTAAGGTGCGTTCAAGATCCTAATCCTGCTGTAAAACCTTTCCTTATCATCTTCAGCATTTTCACTGATGGAGTGGTAAATAAGTGCTTGCTAATAAGTAAGGGAATTAAGGACATTTAAATTTGCATGTACTGCTCTTCTGAGGTCTATGCACAGATTTTGAGGTTTACATTTGATGTTTACATTGAGGACTGTGGCATGGCAAAACAATAACCTTGCTACTCTCGCAGTAGGCAGTCCATTGTGCATTTTGAGGAGCATTTAAGATCATCATCCTGCTGTAGAACCTTTCCTCATCATCTTCAGCAGTTTCACTGGTGTGATAAATGGATTTTAATGGGATTTATTTAATTGTTGCTGCTGGTTCAGTGGGTTTTTTTTTTATAAGAAGCCTTGTTGTCTACAAGTGTCTCTTCTGGTAGAGCTTAACATTATATTTCAGTGCAGTCACTCTGCTGGTGTGATTATTATTTTCATTACATCACTGTTACCTGCTTGCAGACCTCAGCAGCAGCAAGCTGTAGGACCATCAACATATTGTCTGCTCCATGTATGGTGGTCCTCTCAGAGGCAAGAACCCGATGACACTCTCTTCTGAAAACTCTCACCACTGCTCTCAAGCTGTCCTCGACGGTGCCCATGATCCTTTGTTTACAAATGTGACACCATCAGACAAGTTAGGCCGTTAGAGCTCATTAACGAGTAGTAAGAGCTACACACTGATGTAAGAAGAAAATAGCCCGTATTATTAATCAGTAATTCATACAATTAGTTTTCTAGTTAAGATCAGAGCAACAATTTGTTACATGAGGACTTTCACAAGTCACACATCACCTAGATCAACTAGCCTGCACAAAACTTACCACAAGCGTTATTTCAGAGACAATACGATGCTTGGACAGCCAGCCCTAATAATGCCCAACAGCACACCTTTATAACTGTGGACTGTCCCCGTGAACGTTAAGTGTTTTGACCACAATCGCCGTCTAAAAATTTAAACCTACAGGAACACAACCGTCAGCCAATCACGTTTAAGTGCCCACTGTAGCCACGCCCCTCTCTCACAGATGGTGCGCTGCCGTCCGGCTCCTGCTCTCTTCAGTATTCATTTTGTGTCCAATATTTTGATTTTGGTATGCTAATATTTTATTCATACAAATCGATATACAGATGATCCATTTCAATATTTAAAAAATGTTCAGTAATTAAAGTATCAAAACCAGTTCATTCCAAATAAGCAACGTGTTTTGATGTAAGATAACATACAACTTACTTTTTAGAAAACGCGTTACTTCTTATCTGTTTGTTTTATTTTTTCGATTTAACACATACAAAAATTAACATTAGCAGTTTATGAGTCTAGCTGTCCTTTAGTGGAAACTGTAAGCAAGGATTGACACATTCCGCGATCTACATATCAAGATTTGAATCTTCAGTACTGTGCAATACCTTGTAGATCTGCGAATGTGCGCCTCCTGTTCAAACCGGAAAAATAGCCACAACCCGGATGTAAACAATGAAACTGTTTAAACGTGGTTGACGGCGCGTTAGGCTTGACTCTGGTATTGCTTTACGGAATTCTGATCCGGCATTGAGTTCAGTCAGGAAGACACTGACAGTATAACTTGTTTTGTCTGATCGTTTCATTGTTACTCGCATTATAGAGTTTAAGTTCGCCGTCGCAAGCTGAGTAAGTTACCAGTGTATCTTTAGCTAGCTAATGCTAATGCAAATGCTTAAGGCGGTGAGTCGGCGTGATCACCGAGTTATTATTACCAGTTTCATTGTGGCAAATAAAAGACAAAAACTGTCATTGTATTTTTTATGTTCGTTCCAGATTTGCAGTAAAGATTATCGTTACGTTAAAATGTTTTCAAGTAACCAGCTGGCTTTTAACTCACTTTGTGTGCTGAGGAAGCGTTTAGGACTGATTCGTCTGATTATTAAAAATGCAGATTATTATTATTATTATTAGGTTATTAAATAACTCAACGCCAACAACACAACGTAATGCAACGCATGTCACGTAATATATCGTCCCCGTCACTCAAAAAACCTCCCATCTCCAAAATGCCAACCTTACAGAGGTAGAAAAAGCCGCCTTTCCTTTCAGATCGAGTCAGTGTGAAAATGCTTAATTCCAGGTCGTTTTGGAGCTATTTATCAGGAAACTGTGATATAATGTAAACAATAACTGCAAGAGTTAAATTATTTCACATTTGCATTATTAATAATTACATATTGTTTCACAACGACAAAAATAATTTCTTTTTTGAATGACATCAATGGTATCATTACATCTCTTCTCTGTAGTGATTTATTGTTAGATGCAGTACTGCTAATCCCTTAATAAGCTCCTAACTTGATTAAACTTTAAATAAATAAATTTTATTTAACATTTTTTTTAAGTTTATATTTACTACATACTATTTATTTATACTTTATGGTATTTATTGATATTTACTATATATATTTATTTGCTTACTATATTTATCTTCTCACTACCCACAATGTTCAGATTGCTGTGTATGTATATATATATATATATATATATATATATATATATATATATATATATATATATGACTAACCAAGTTTTCATATAGACTTTGTTTGTGTGCATCGTAACCTGTATATCTTCCAGACACTGTCTGATTTGAGATCCCTGCCATTACTCCCATTTTTCCTATATGTGTCAAGACTCTGACTCTACTGTCCGGGGAAAGTGCAGTCTGTGTTCCTCATGATCCTATGATTGCTTTTGTCCCTGGCTTGTTCAGTAGTTTGTCACAAAAGAGCTTTTATGACAGTATATTGTAATCATGTATCAAGTTTCAGTTTCTGTGAATGGAGACTACAGTACTGAAGTAGTCATTGTTTATAATGGATATCTTCTCTGTGTTGTGCTGATTATGGTGTATTTCAGGTGCTAAGTCTAAAAGTTAAATTGTTTTCCTAACTGTGCTTTTGTTTGTTTCCCCCATTAGTGAAACCGGTGCAGCTGGGATAGGTATAATTGTTGCAGTTCCAGAATGCAGGAGGATCCGAGTCGCTCGGCTACCTACACAGTACCCTGTGAAGACTATGTTCATGTAGTAGAGTTCAGCCCTCATGACTGTGGCTCTGCAGGCTCTCTTCTGGCCTATGGGGGGAATCAGTATGTAGTGGTGGGCACCTGTCGTTTTAAGGTGAGGCCAGCATTTTATTATTGATCTTTGTACTGAATTGGTTTAAAGTCAGATGTTACCATTTGATGTTGGAATGTTTTTCTTTTAAAAAATCTGCATTTATCAGTTTTTTCAAAGTTCATTTTGTGAGATTAAAATCTCAATACAACCTTTTCTTTTAATATGCACAAAGTTGATCAGTTTAATTTCTGAGTTAATGACTGGAGTAATCTCACAAATTCTTGTAGTGATTTCACTGTTTAATTCTTGGCCTATTTAGGTCTTTTATTTAAAAATATTATTAATAATTCAGTTGTCTGTGAAGTACAGGACAGTTTGGTCTTATGGTTAATTACAGTTTTCAAATAATAAGTAACTGGGATATCTTGATTCAGTCCTGCGGGTCAAAGGCCAATCCAATCATCCAGACATATTTGGATTGCTTGGGTATTTTAAGCCTGATCTGTGCCCTGTTTTTGCTGGTGTTATCATTGTATCAGTGGCATGAAACTGATGATAATATACACTATATTGTCTATTGTAACAGACCTATTGATAATAGCTATTTCATACTTCCCTGTTCTTTACCATGCATCTCTGTACAATCACAGGGCTGTATTAAAAAAAGGCAAACATGCCTGGAATTGTTTGTGCAATTGGTGGTCTATAAACACTTAATTTTGTAACTGGATAAACCAAAATCGTCAATGTTGTCATCTCCACCTCACATAAAGCAGGCTGATCTCGATCCATTACAATTGGAGCACAATGATTGGAAACCCATTTTTATATCGCTGTATACCCCCAAAACTCAAGCGGGGCATGCTCACATTAGCTAATCTCTTAACTTATTCAATATTAAAATATGAATTCACCAGGAACCACATATACCAGTTGGAAAAAATAATGTATTCATTCAGCAATATGAACATTCAGCAGGAGATAAAAGCGTTGGTTGAGGACAGTAGAAAGAAAAACACAGCGACAAATGACGACCACTCTACACATACTTGCTTGGGGCAGTTATTTATTTATTTATTTAAAGTGACATACCTCAAAGCAATCGCTTCACTGTAGTGTGAATGCATTTTTTGTAGTGCATAATAGTTCACCACCACAACGGCAATCTCAGCTAACTGTCCTTCCATATTCTGATTTGGCTTTCTTACCAGCATATGAGTAACCAAAAAGTTCCAGATGTCATTGTGACCTTCACAGTTCCACTAAACTGCCATTTCGTCATAACAGCCTGCAGTGTAGAAAGGCAAGCTTCTTATAGCCTTTCTCTGTCTTGTGGCCAAAGACTTGAAGATATGTATAGTTGTCTATAGTTGTGGTTTTTTTTAACCATAACCAAGGGAATTGAAATTTCTAAACTGTGTATGTAGTGTTTTTTTTTTTTTAATTTTTTTTATTTGTATTTACATAATTTAAAGAATGACTATGTCTTTGCAGGAGGAAGATGTGGACATAGAAGGAGTAGAATTCAACACTTTACGTGCCTTTGTACATGGGGTTCGTGTTGATGCTCTTGCATGGAGTCCAGAGTCCAGGTTGGATAAACTACCACAAACTATCAGGTATGGGGTGGCTTTTTCCATTGTTTTTATTTGCATATTGGTCAGTGATATACATTGTGTGAACTTACATTTTAGTGCAAGAATGACAAAGAAAAATCAGCATTAAAATTGATCTATAACGCAGTGATATTGGTAGCATTTTTGGGTTTGACAGTAAGTGACCATATGAGTACTGAGACATGGTGTACAATACAATTGTACATGTACGGCAACATTTGATTTGAAAACTACCACCATTGATACTTCATAACACATGCATAAGCATTAAATAATGTATTTGTTATTTATAAGTATAAGTATTACCTAAAATGTATGAACTGCATATTTTGGTATCTGCAAGTGTTTTATAAAGTATATAAAAGTATATTAACATAAGATGACTGTCTACATCTGTCTCAAAGAAGGTGCATCATCCTTCACTATCCCAGCCTTGGTAGCATCATGTGATAATGGCCTAGCTACGATAGATTGGGGAGAAAAAATAATCACATGGTGGTGAACTGTTCTTTGGGAGTTCTTGGCACTGTATTGTGTGATGACTAGGGCTGCAACAGCTAATCAGTATTAATAACATTTGATTTTAACTTATTGCTTAGTTGGCTTGAAGGTGTTTACACTTCCCATTTGCATTGTGTGACAGAGGGTAAATGCTGATTTATGAGACTTATTGAAAAGTCTCTGACTGAGGTGCTTTTTACTTTTTGACCTCCCGATAATGTGAAAACCATATTGTAGGTCACTGAAAACGAATCCTGGAAGATCCTCTCCAGGGTGGAGATTTTTAAAACACTGTTTTCATGTGAACAGATGTTTTTAAAAAAGCTGGGGCTGGTTGTTGTGCGATGAGCTGCTATAGGGCTCATCACACAAGTGTGTCCGTGTTCAGTATTGATTTGATTGTCATAATGTCACCAAGCAATTCAGATCTGTTACTACACAGCACCTTGTTTTCTTTTCAAATGTGACTTAATAAATAGGCTGCTTTGTTCGAATAATAAATTTCCTTTTTGTTTGAAATACACTGTATGGACAAAAGTATTCAGACACCTGCTCATTCACTGATTCTTCTGAAATCAGTTGAACTTGTTTTTGTTGGAGTAACTGTCTCTACTGTCCAGGGAAGACTTTCTACGAAATTTCGAAGCATAGCTGTGAGAACTTCATTGCATTTAGTGACAAGAGCTTTAGTGAGATCAGAATGATCAGAATTGGTTGATCACCTCATCCCCAACTCAGTATTAGATCATCAATCCAGAGTACAGAATAACAATGAAGCAATGAATCGATTATGGACATAAAGTCATTAGTGGCAGCCCTAATAGGGATGTTGTTTGCTATGTGTCTCTTTACACACGTGTGTTTTGGGTCATTGTCTCATTGTCTGGCTGCATGATGACATTCCTCCCTGCTAGACTGAACAGCCGTCAGAATGTTTCTGTAGACTGACTGCATTAGTTCCTGAAATGATCAGTCTGGCTAATCGTCTGTTTGTGTTTCAGATTTTGCACTGCTGCAGCTGACAGAAAGCTAAGGCTGTTGACTTCGGATCTTCAGAATCGTCATGAAGTAAAGGTAATCTACAGCTTTTTAGAGGAGGACATACATACAGTGCTATATGGAATTGTTGCAGTATGCAGTGTGATCTTATTCTCATGGTAGAAATTTAACCTGTAACAAAGGTAAAAACCACAACAACAACATTCTTATTTATCCAGCAGAATACAGAACATGCCACATATTGATTGAGAAGGTGAACCTTGGGTGAGAAGGGTAGGATGAGTAATATAGCAGAAACACTTTATATAGGTAAAAAATCGCAGATCACCTGGGCTTCCAGTGTTAAAAGGGAGAACTGTCTTCACTCTTTTGGGAAGATGCTCCACTAAATTGCACTAATCTGATTGCATACAAGAGCATTAGTGAACTCAGGCACTGATGATCACAAATGCTACTCCAGCTCATCCATGGAGATTATATATGCTGTATGTGCATTTGAATGTCATTAGCACATGTAATTAGACAAGGGATGCCCAAACCTTTGCATAAGGTTTTTATTTTATTAGATTTATTTTCCCCCCTTTCAGTCTAGTAAAATAGCCAGCACTCCTTTTATTGATATATGAACATGGTTTGTGTGACATGAGCATCACATTAGAAATAATGATTTATCATGTTTCCCATCCATACTTAAGGATAATCATTTGAAAACTGGGTAATGAGAGTAACTAGAATTAGGCGTTGATTAAGGTATAGATTTCACCTGGCCTGTTTTAATTGGGTTTGCTTGTTACTTGTTATGTGCTGGGTTACCTACATTACCAAATGAGAAGCCACTGGTGTCCAACAAAAAAAGCATGTCAAGATTACTAACACGATCTAGATATTCTATGGTACTGGAGCTGTGGACATTAGCTTATACTTTGTGTTGCATGTGCAGCATTACATTTGGAGAAAAACGAACACTGTGCATACCAACACCAACACCTCATCCCAGCTGTCAAGCATGGTGCAAGGAGCAAAATGGCTTCTTTGCTGCCTCAGGGTCTGGACAGCTTGCAACCATTGAAGAACCAATTCCCTCCTGAAGTGGATTGCAAGTTGTATCAGAATGACAGTCCAAAAACACAGGAGTAATTGATTGAAGTTTTTATGTATTATTATGACTAATGAACAGTTATCCCACGAAAATCATGATGGTCAATTTGATACTGGATTGCTAAGCAGAACTACAGGACACGCCACTACAGGCACTACATTTCCCATAATGCCCCAGCGTCTTTCCAAAAGCACACAGAGCCAGTTTATTCGTTTTTTTTGAGAAGAGTAATGGACATTCGTAAATATTTAAAAGAAAGCCAGACACACAACTGACAAGGCAATGATGGCTCATAGCTATATGTTTTGGTTATGGTCACTTATAACCGACCTAAATTAAACATTAATTAATTAAACCTGGTTCATTTTTGTTAGCATAGGGGTTATTTATGCTAGCTAATAAAAAGGGCATTGATAACACAAGCATGCAAAATGAGCATTGTGATATAGCCAACACTAAACTACTTATCTTTAAAGCCTGTGTTATCTTGCTGACATGAGTTGATGGGCATATCACATCATGTTGGGTTCTGCCACAAAGGAAATATTTCATGCAGTTGTTGGACAGTAATATTAATAATTAATTAATTAATAAATAACTAATAATAATAACTAGTAATAGTATTACTATAATTAGTATTAGCATGATTATTATTAGTGCATCATTAATATAAATACTAATGATATTAACTAGTAATATTAGCATTAATGTAAGCTGCTCCAGTTGCGCAGTTGGCTTGAGGTTGGGGTCTCCATGTAGCTTTCATGTCGCAGACTGGATGGGGCTGGAGTCACATAGTATGTTTGTAAGGGGACCGCACATGAACACACATAGTGGGGAAAGTGTATGTATGTATATATATTATTATATTATATTATATATATATAATTAACAAAAAAAACTAAATCTAAATAATGGAAATTGGTTCAATTAGAGATTAGAGGTTCCGAATGCTGGTTTCAATTAATTTTTGATTAACTGCCCAGGTATTGCCTGGCTTGTCCTTGTAGAGCTGGGGAGATTATCGATATATAGCAAAGCATTTTTATTAAACTATGCAAAACTACTACTTTTTTTGTACCAAAATGACAAATGACTGGGCGTGTTTTTTTTTTTTTGCTTGTTTGTTTGTTTGTTTTAGTGTTAACATGTTGTGATTTATTTATTTTTAATATAGAATGTACTAGTAAGGTTCAGTACCTCTACTGATGTTTAAGAGACCCACTGTGCACAAATCCATACATAAACATTCTTTTGTCAGTTCCAATTTCTCTGTGTCCACAGTAGTTAAACAGGGCTTGACCATGGTCTCTCCTTATATTGCAACTGTGCATATGTGTGTGATTTTCATGTTTCCTGTGTTGCCTAGGTAATGGAGGGACACACCAGCTACATCAATCATGTAGTATTTGAGCCTACAGAAGGAAAGCAAATGGCATCGGTCAGTGATGATCACACTTGCAGGTCAGTCAAAGCCTATGCGTGTGTGTGCCTGTGCGCCCGATTGTGTTCTGTTCTCTGTTAATGGTGCAGAAAGTCTTGACCACGTTTTCCAATGCGAAACCCGACCCTAAGCACAACACACCCTGCCGCTGCTTTGCGTAAGTGCGAACTGCCCGTCGGCCCCCGTTTCTCTTAGTAATTGGTTAAACGTGGAAATCCAATCAACAGCTGAGGCCCTTTTTCCTCTCCTCAGCAACAGTTAACGAGTGCCTCGGCCTCGGCCGAATCAATCAGCTCCTGAGGTAAATGTGGTTTCCCGTTAATCCAAGGTAACTTAAGCGAGCACTCCAGGAGTCTCAGGGCTTCCCTTTTACGTCAGAGATGTGTAACTGACACACCTGGACGCCGCAGCACTGTCGGCTACAGTGGCCAAGGGGGCCAGGCGCTTTTCCGC
This sequence comes from Salminus brasiliensis, assembly GCF_030463535.1. Lineage (NCBI taxonomy): Eukaryota > Metazoa > Chordata > Actinopteri > Characiformes > Bryconidae > Salminus > Salminus brasiliensis. Next base: position 43,992,871 of record NC_132879.1, read on the forward strand.
CCCCTTTTTTTTATAACCCACAAAACCAGGAAATCAAAAACCCCTAATGGCTTCAAGGTGGATTGGAACCAAAAAGAGTTTTCTCTTATATAAAGTCATTCACAGCTGGAGTGTGCAGTGCTGATCCAGGATTATGGTGATTTTGGTCATTAAAATAGATCATACATCAGCATTCTTGCTGTGCTCTGTGAACTCGCAGCCAGATCCAGACCTTCTGGGTGATGTTGTTTAGACGTTTTAGGGTGGAGGATTTGCCTTTGAACTGTTATGCACACTTTTATCCACAGGATCAAGTCATTAACATGTGTTGATAAAACTTCTCAGAACAGTACTGACCTACACTCTTATGAAAATGGGTTCTTCAGTGGTTCTTTAAAGGTTCAGGGACAGTTGTAGCCTAAAGGTTAAGTAAGCAGGCTTGAGATTGTAAGTTCACTGGCTCATCTCTTGGACCGGCAGAACATAGGGGTCCCTCTCTCCTGTAACTCCCAAATTCTCCCTGGGCACTGAGGTGGCTGCCCACCGGTCTGGGTGTATGTACACTTACATTGAGCTATGACTGCTCCATAAACCTAAAAGTAAATTGAAACAGTTTCTACATCAATATCTTCATCTTTGATATCATTTCTGGGCTGTTATCTGAAATCATCATTGTGCATACAGGGTCCTTACATTATTCATTTAGTGGTGCTGAAAGTCCCACATTTCTTTTTTACTCGCCATGGCCAAGATCCCTTAATGTCCTGGTAGCGACTGTGATTGACTACAGCTGGTAGCTTCTCTGTGCCCACATAAACAGGTGTTGCTTTGACACCATTCATTGGATTGGCCAACACACAGTACAGTAGGAAAGCCCAACGAGCTCAGTGCAGGTCATTAATGTATCTTAAAACCATTTCTAAACAACTGCACCAGTGCACCATTTCACCAGTTCAAACCGTTGTCGTTAAGAACAAGTCATTGGGAGGCATTATCACTTTGCCAAGATCTAAAGAAAATACCTAAATGACTTGTCACCCTAACTGACAAGAAAGTGGTTTGGATGCTCAGGAACAACTCAGTAACCATCAAAGGCACATGCCTGCCATGAACAGGAAGGTGCTGGAACACCGGTGTCGATTATTAGAAGCTGCTAGGACATCAGCTCACCTAAAGTTCGCAGCTGACTGTTTATCAATAAACAAAAAGGTAACTTTTATCAATAATTTATTCATAGTTCTCACCACAGGAGGAGGGGCCCCCCTTGTGAGTCTTGGTTCCTCCCAAGGTTTCTTCCTCCAGCTCTGAGGGAGTTTTTCCTTGCCCCTGTCACGGTTGGCTTGCTCACCGGGGGTCTTAGATTTTCTGTCTTTTACTAATTTTTGATTTTGTGAAGCTGCTTTGTGACAACAACAGTTGTAAAAAGCGCTATACAAATAAATTTGACTTGACTTGACTGTTTTGTTGCCAGTGCACCAAAGTCCTGTTTGCGTTTCAAAATTCAGAGAACTCACTGAAAGTCTGGTATTGCCATGGCATTCATGTCCATGTTAAATGTATGTAAAACATCGAATCTCAACTGCCATGATTTTCATGTGTATGTTTAGGTGTGTGAATGAGACCAAACTAGCTTAGTCCACCGCATGTGTCCTTTCCCAGTTTTTATTATGTCTAGACATGTTACTCTCCGCTGCTATTTCACTTTTCCTTGCTCTCTTACCATACAAGCAGCGCCACTGTCAGCATGCAGCCCGCCACTGACCCGGTCCTGTAGCGCTACTATAATGTTTTGCTGCACTCGTCACCCCGGGCGGAGTTCTGCACACAGACGTTCTGTTGACGTTGGTGGAGGTTTCAGTTGGAGGTTGGGATGAAAGAGAGAATGTTGGTTTTTGTCACGGTTGGGGGCGAGAGCCTTACAGTGAGTAGTTCGAAATTAATGGGCTTCATCTCTTGTTCGACCCAGCCAGAAGCTGGACAGACTAAGATCTCTGCTGAAAGCCTCTGATCCCTTGGATGAGTTAGCTTCAACAACCTATCTAACTCGCAGTATGAATCTATTAATCCACTCCAAAAATGCACACTTTGATAGTATATCTACTGATCAAGGGCATTTACCTTGCAGTTAGTGCTGACTGTGATGAAGCGGCACTTTGGGAACTCTCAAAGGGCATTGGAAAGAGCTCCCTTTCTTGTGCCACACGGACGTTATCTGGTGTGTATGTGTCTGTGTCTGTGTGTGTGTGTGTGTGTGTGTGTGTGTGTCTCTGTGTGTGTGTGTGGGGTAGAGGGCCAGAGGAGGCCTGCTAGAGGAAACATCCGCCGTGAGCCTCTTAGTCTCCCTCCCCTGTTGGGCCAGAGAAAACAGTGGAGTGCTCCATCTGCAGAAAGATTTAAACTCTGTCACGTTGAGAAAATATAGGACGCTGGAGAAAGAGTGTGAGAGGGAAAGAGAGTGAGAGAACAAGGGAGATGCCTTTCAAGTGAGCCCACACAAACTGCACTTTTGATGCAAGTGGGAGTGGTCGGTCTCAGCTGGTCTGAGCTGTTTTTGCATGTGTGTCTGCCTTTGCACGTTGACATATAGCATGTGGTGCGTGCCTTAACAGTGTCCACAAGACCTTTTACTGCTCTCCCAGCTGTAGTATTTGTTCATAAAATCATTGTTATCTCTTCCTTCAGTGGCACTTGGTAGATTTACAGCTGTCTGTCAGCATGTTACTTCACATTTCTGTGTGTTGTGGGGTGTGGTCCTTGCACGGAGATTAATTTGATGATCAGTGCATGTTTATTTCTGTTGGGGAATACAGCATTTTGCAATGCCATCTACAGACGAAGTGTGGAAGTGCAGGTCAAACAAGGGAATGCTGAGTTGACGGAGTTCATTCCTGTAGAGGAAAGCACACCTGACTAATCTGGTTCCTGGTGGGAGCAACAATTCTGTGATTTTACAGCTGTATAGTGCTACTTTTCACCACTTGGCCTACTATATATTATCCAAATAGGGGGAAAAACAAATCATCTCTGTATGGTTTCTATACAGGTCAGATTAAAGCATATATACCACAACACTCAAGCTAGAGCATGACCATGATCCCCAGGCAACTTCGTCTGGCTCTTTTCACCTCAGTCTCAGTTCTTGCACTCAACGTAGCTTGTACAGTTTCTAAGGCGTGGGAAAAGGCAAATGAACCAGTGTTTGTTTTCCCATCCCTGATCTACCGCACCATCAAATGCTTCCCATTCTTTTAGCGTTAACTGTGTCTGGCCGTGTCATGTTATTCCATGGTACCACATCATGTGTTGCCTAGTTCTTATGCAACGCTGGTGCTGCTATGTCAGCACCTGCCCCCGTCTTGTTTATGTGCCTTGCCTCTTAACCTTCATCTGCTGGTGTTTGCGAGGACTGGCTCGGTCATGTTTCTTTTTTATTCTCCTCTTTTTCATTTGAGTGCACAGTTAGTTCATCAATGAGCGGTCATGGCTGGTGGTTTTTGGTGTTGCGTGCGATCAATCCCTCTCTCTTGGCAGGGGCGCTGAGTGTATGGGTTGCGACCATTGTTTGTGTGGTGTGGTCTAAAACCTCACTTGCTGGATAAGAGGGTCTGCTCGGGACAGGCAAACCCTAGGAGCTGTGCACTTGTGAGCATGAATAGCTGGCCGGAGGCTTGCCCCGAACCACAAAAGTGGAGGGTCCACTGAGCTGAAGTGTGTTCTTCTTCACCATAGCAAATGAGAATCCAAAAGGATGTATGGCTGACCTTTAGGCGAATTTGGGGTACTTTGGAGCTTCTTCGCATTAAATCGGCTCAGCGCCATCATCAGGCAGCTTCCTAGGATCATTCCCAATCACATAATAATTTCTCTACCAACCCCCCCACCCCCACCCCCCCTTCACTACTTCTATGCTGTGCTTTCTAGATTCCCAGAAACCCCTGCAGCAAACTCATCCCATTCGGGGAACCCATTCACTTGGACTGCTCTTGATGTGGTAAACCAAGGATCCTTCTCTCAGGATTACCCGACTTCTCTGTCCAAGTGATTTATTACATCCGCACGCAAGGCCTCTTGCTGTATATGTGCTCTCTGTGGCCAGGCTGTCTTCACAGCTTTGTGAGAGGCCAGATTAAAGGGCAAGAAAGCCTCTTTCCCCAGGTTTCCCCAGGCACTGGCAGTCTTTATCATCCCTTGGATACTGGTCAAGTTGCAGAAGTGAAGATTTATGGCATACAAGAACCTTTGCTTGAGAAAGCAGTCGTAACATCCCCATTCATGACCTCTTTATTGCGTATTTGTCACCTGGTCCTTTTTCCTTGGGAGATGTAACCATTTCAGTTCCTGGAGAGCTGTAACACTTATTTGCCCACTAAACAACCTCCCATCCAAATGTGCACTCACTACAACATATTAGTCCATTTTATACATTAGCTTGTTCTCTCACCAGATATTTCTGGTTTCTGTTAGAATTTAAAATAATTTAGCTGTAAGAAAGTTGTAATGGGACAGGCTACTTGCACACTGTATCCACATTGTGGGTAGAGACATCAGAGGGCTATTTTTGGACCCTTTTTTCTAAAAGCCTAATTGGGTGCCTATTAGTTTCATTTTGGGCTTGATTAAGAGCCTGGTTCTGATGGCTCCTTTTTTAGCTCCCATCTCCTTTGATTTGTTTTTGCTTTCAGGCTTCCTGTGTGTGAGAGAACAGAAATGGAATTAGAACACTTAAGGACAAGGATGGCATAATATCCCCAGTTCTGGCTTCTTTTATTTCCTGCTTTTGGCTTCTGGCCCACTTCCTCTGTGACCGTGACCTCTTGTCCTTGCACCACTGGTTGTTTTGAGGAAAATGGGGTCATACCATGCCTCTTGTGCCCAAAGTCTAGTACTTTTTTCTGGTCAGTGCTTCCCAGGATTGCCAAGTCATAGCTTTATTTTCCTGACCGATATAGTTTATTTTTATAGGTTGAAGTTCATGAACTTTAGGTTGGGTTTAGGCTTTTTTTGCAAAGAGCCTTATAAATGTCAGTTTCAAAACTGACAACCCCCCAGTGATTTGTGTGTTCAGATAGCATATGCTTTAAATAAATGCTTATCCGGGGGATTTTATGATTATATACTCAGTTTTGAGAGGTTCCAAGAAAGCTGAAAGAATTCTAGATTTCTTCATCACATCTCCCCTTCATGCATGCTTTCCAAATCAATTTGTAATGTCATAAATACACTTAGGAGGACACTCGGATAATATATTTAGTTAAAATGGCACCTTGGCAGCTTGAAAACAGAAATACGGTTGCATGAAAAAATATTACCCTATAATAACATATAATTTTTTTTCAGTCACACATTGACTTTTAATCTATTTTAACAATATTAAGAGATGAACATCATATAACTAAACAAATAAAACGGAAGACGTTAATATGTAAAATAAAAAAACAAAACGTGGGGGGAAACAAAAAACAAAAGTCAAGGCACGTCTCAAATCATCTGTCCAAAGGACATTGTTCCAGACGTCCTGGTCTTTGGGTGTTTTCTTGCCCCATAAGTTGTTTCTGCAGGAATCTGCAGGATCTTGTAGAGGTTTTCCAAAAAAATATGTACCACAATTAGTATGAAATAACCCTAGGGGGAAGTTAAAAATGTAAAGACTAGCTTTTTAAACTGAGGCCCTTTTGTTTTTGCAGGGTTTGGGATCTGGAAGGCAATGAAACTGTCTCATTTCGACTATGGTCTCCAGGTGTCAGTGTATGCTGGCACCCTGAGGAGGTCTTTAAGGTGAGTTCCTGTTAGTACTGGGTATCAATTTGTAATAAGTATTGTAATATTTCATATTCGGTAAGACTGATGGAATTACTCCAGTGTTTTAGTCATTCAGCATCATATTTCAGTACCTAAGAAGCTAGGCCAGAATTCTAGTGAAGATACTAAGATCGGAACCTTTGGAACAGGTTGGATTGTAAAATAAAATAAAAAAATACATTACATAAAAATTGATTCATTCAGAAATCAACAGTAATGGAGAATCACTTTCTCCAAATTCAGTACTGAAGATGCACAGCCTGTAATTCCTGTGCTATGAATGGTATTAATTTTAGGCTCAGCCTAAGAGGTCTGATTGCTTACAAGTGTTTGTAAATAATTAACCTTCATAGCAGGTTTTACACCCTCACAAATAAATGCACCAGTATAACAGCTATGTTATTCAAAATGCCAAAAGGTCTGAGCAGTTTCCTTTGGTTTCTCCCAGCTTATGGTGGCCGAGAAGAAAGGTACAATTCGTTTCTATGACCTGGTCACCCAGCAGGCAATTCTGTCTCTAGACAGTGGACAGATGCCACTGATGTCTGCTGATTGGTGCCTTACCAACACCATTAAAGTAGGTGCTGTGGTTGGCAGCGACTGGGTGATTTGGGACATTACTCGCTCTAGGTAAGGACGCTTTTGCTTTGCTCTTGTGGTTTACATGAAGCATTTTGATCATTTTTGTGTCTCAGGAACACTAGAAAAATATAAAAATGAAAGTTCAGATTATGATTACCATACCTTACTATACTATATATGAGACAAGGCACAGGAGCTGTTGAAAATTCATTGGTTAGCATATATTCCTTACACCAGGAATCACCAGTACTTACAGCACAGTTTGATGATTTTCTACTCTTCCAACTCAGAAGTTAATTACCAGATTTAGGCGGTGTGTTAGATCATGGAAATCACCTAAAGGCCAATTGATGCTTCTGCATCTGATCCAGCACATAGCCACATGATTCATGGATTGTGTGTACATCTCCTGTCTTTTGTTTCAGATATTTTAGTAAAGGAAAAGAACAGCTATTAAACATAATTCGCTCAGTTTCAGTTGCCATTGTTTGTAATACGCCTAAGCGAGATTAAGAACCTTAGCAGGATTAAGACCCCCCCGCCGATTGTACCTGCGTCCAGATTACTGACACGTCTACTCACAAATATAAACTCAGTGGTGTAGGCCACTTGCACAGCCTACAGCAGACTCAGCGTTGACTCAACACAGAAGCATAAATCGGCCTTTAGTGTGCTTGAGGAAGTGGTGACCCCTGCAAAACTCCCTATTTTCCCTATTATAGGCCATTTTTTTCAGTTAAATGATGAAATACTGTATATTCAATGCTGATTATTACAGAGCTGTGTAGGACAGGGAGTGATGAATAAGAATTTAAGTGAACGCTCAGTAAAAAAAGTTTGTTTTGCTAATAGTTATCCTCAGGAGAAGAGACCAGCCCATTTGGACAAGGCACGGCTCTTCAGGTAAACAATTCGTAAAGCTAACATTTCTTACTTTCAGCCTCATTCTTGTCTTGTGTACCAAAGCTGATGATGGTTCCTCCTTTTCTCTCAGGTGGTCGAGAGCGAATGAAAATCTGTTCTCCACTACTGGCTGTCCAGGAAAGATCAGCAGTCAGTTATTGGTTCATCACCTTGGTCATCCTCAGGTAAATGAAAATTACATTGTGTACATTATGTACATGCACATAATTTGGGACGGTTGTATAGTTTTAGCGTGTGCTACCACGTGCCTCATTTATACACTCTATAATCTTTATCTTTGCAGCCTGTGATGATTGGCTCATCCTCAGTGGGGGCAGGCCTTAGCTGGCACAGGAACCTCCCTCTATGTGTCGTTGGCGGAGACCGAAAGCTCTCTTTCTGGATGACAGAAATGTGAGCTGGTATCTAGGGCAACTCCTGTCATCTGAAGAATGTGTCTATTTTTGTAACCCTTTTCTCCAATAAAGTGTCATTTTCCCCACATACTGTCATTGTGTTGTGGCTAACCAGTGTGTCTTCATGTGCCACTGTGGGTCAAAACCCAGACAAACAGTTGTGGAAACTTCTGTTTCTGTAAAGGGCTTGTGTGCGTGTGTGTGTGTGTGTGTGGGCAAGTGCTTTGTTCTTTGTCCTTCTTTCTGTGAAGAGATGTATCTGTGTTTCTGTGTTACTGTGTACTGTGGTGTGTCCTGCCAAGCCACAACAGGAGTGAGTCACAGGTCACCGAACGGCAGGAAGAAGGGGAGGAACAAAACAATCTCTCTACTCTACAGGTGCTCACCTTCAAACAGGCACACGGTGTAGAATCAGCCCCTACCAGTGGGTGCCCATCCTCTAGCAGACACTAAAGGAGCTGTTTGACTATTGTTATCTGATAATGAATTTGAACTCGTCACCCTCATCAAACTTGGAATCTTGGAAGAGGAATCGCAGGTCATCGCACAACAAGAACCGGGACGTTCTACCTCTGCTTTGTTCCCCTTCACTTTGGTCAGATAACAATCTTGGTAGTTTTGCATTTCCCTACATAATGTATTTAAATTGAAGCATCAGATGATATAGATAAATACTCACTGTTATGAAAAGATGAACCAGTAAACATTAGTACTTATAGAGGGATTTCTAAGCACTTCAGACAGATTTTATATAACAGTTATACTAGTTAAAGGCATATTACACATTGTACACACATGCCTTGTCTTGTTGGTGCAGTTGAGTGTAGTTGGGTCTCAATAAAAACACGTTCTGAGCAACATTCGCTCTCTGTTTTCGCTTCTCTGGGCTCGGCGTGCCAGCTGCTGCGCTACACAGGCAGGACAACGCTAGCAAGAATTGTACAACCGTATGTATTTAGAATCCTGTGGTTTTACTCAGCCATGTCTGCCCTGTATATCTCAGCTTGTCCAGAAATGCATAATGTGTGTGCTTTAGGGGTGGTTCACAACACAGATGCCATTTTCTGACTGTAGGGGGAGCAAAAATGACCCATGCTTGCATAATGCTGCTTTAAGTGGCAACTGCATCTGCATGTTTACACGCTATACAGTTTTCAGTTGAGATTTCAGGCATTTAAAGCCAGAGTTGTTTTGTGCCAGTTCACCAAGCTAGGACAGAATAACAGAATGAGTGATGGAGGTTTTGCACTAAGCTGAACACTTTGCTTCAGTCCTTAAAACAGAACAAGAGACAGTTCCACCTTTCAAGCAGTTTCAAGTAGTCTTCTTATTACTGCTCAATTAAAGTGAAAAATATTTTCATAATGATTTGGATTGTGGTTAAAGCAGGGGTGTCAAAGGCCTCTTTCCAACCGCAGGACCAAATGGTTTCAATGGCCGCATTGTACCGTTCCACTCTATACGGACCGTTAAATCGGTTACGGTTTCTTTCCCCCCCCATTTGCCGTGATGCTAAATCAGGACCAGGAATTAATAGGTATGCGACAGTTTCTTTCTTTCTTTAGTCTTCAACTTCAACTTCTAGGCTAATGTAGCACTAGCTAGCTAACACTAGCTAACTCACGTAGACAGCATCATGTAATCCGCATGCATAAATCTCACTCATCTCAAACAATGCCGTGGAGGCCATATATAGAAGTAGTATGAAAATAATCCACTTAAACAATTCTTGTTCGCAACTAACTTGATAGTTTGACGCGAGTGTGTGACAACTTCGGCATGCACTTAGCCCTATGCTGACAGATAGCTATAGTCGTGCTTGTGTGTTCAGTTACTGAACTGTCTCTTCTTAAACCAAAAGCTGAAGTGCTTTGTCCTTCCCAGCACCACAGACTACAGAACAAAAAGAAGAGAACGATCTGAATTAAGACAAGACGACCATATGCATCATTAGTGCTGGACACAGATGGAATTTGGCCTCTGCCTTTAACCCAGCCGTGCAGTGAACACACATGCCCAGAGCGGTGGGCAGCCATTGCTGCGACGCCCAGGAAGCAGGGAAGGTGAAGAGCCTTGCTCATGACAGGAAGTCTTCATTTTCTCTTATTTTATTTTTAAGGAAATTTAGGGCGATATATTAATACATATAATAAATGTATATTCTAATTAATTTAGCTAAATAATCACTGTTGGAAAAAAAAAAGTTTTTTTTGTAGTCTGTATTCACAGTGCAGATCGGTGTAGCCAACAGGGATCAGATATGCATTTTGGTAAACCCCTTTGAAGTATGAGATGTAAAAGTAGACGTATTGTGCTCCTTTATAAAGGAGATGGTTGATGCTGTGTGACTGAAATGGCTGGGTACACAAAAGATTGGGGGGGAAGGGGACCTCTACTCTTTCAAGCTCTTTAGACAGCCCTTTATGTTTCTTGGAGCACATGAACAGACCGCCATCCGCAAGCATAACATGCTACCGCTCTCCTGGCCTTCTGGCTTTGTTTGAACAAGTCCGATGTGGTGTGAAGAGAGCGTTTTGGAGTGCTGGACCTGACTGAGGCTGGAACAGCTGTGCCTGAGAACTCGACGTCAGACGCTGCCGCAGTCTCTCCACACGCACACGCACTCTCTCTGAACGTTCTTCCAAAGGGCATAATAACTTTCGCTGGGAGAAACTACAGCAGTGGAAGAGCCAGGAGGTTTTCTCACAGTAACGCGAAACCCTTCTTTTCAGCCCTGTGATCAATACTGAGCAGCTGGGGGATGGCTTTAACCAAAGGCTGCCATCTGGTGGCTGCTTACATGTTAGCCTGGTGAGGAGAACCAGCCAGGTATACAGTGGAACCCCACTACTTCTGCACTGCTTGGGTTTTGTACATCAGAAGAATGCTTTCAACAGCCAGCGTACATTGCTGTAAAGCTCTGTATCCACCGATGGGGTGTATGGAGAGGCCAAAAAAACAGACGCTTAGAAGTTCAAAGGATTTCAGAGATTTACCTCAGGCCGGGTGGCTTAAAAATATTAATAAACCCAAAGGATCAAAGGCACTCTAGCATAGAGCATGCAACCTTGGAAGAGCAGAGCATGGCAGGCCTAATCCGCGCCATGAACAAAATAAAAGAACAAAAGAAGTCTAAATTAGAAGTGCCACAATACTACACACTCCAGGAGCTTACTTTTCTTTTCATGCAGGGCTCTTCTGCATTAGTTCAAACCTTTTGAGGGGTAAGACCGGGATAAGGTGAAGCGCTTCCTGACAGTAGACTCACAGTGTCAGCTAGGCCTCACCACCCAACCTCAGCTACAGTTGTTGGAGGAGGACAGAGCGTAACCGACACTTCTCGCTTTCCGGGCATCCCTGAAGAAGCACTGCACTCCTTGACCGCTCTCAGAAGCTATGGTGCCAAGCCAATGAAGTCCGTGGCATTAGTGAAAGGAAACGCTTGTGTTCTGTGGCACAACGATAAGCGTCTGGGATTTGTGGGCAAAATGTGAGCTATGAGAATTACACTGGAACCCTCATTGGTTATCTTAATGCTATGGCAACACACATTTGTTTTGAACTCGGCAGATTTAGATCCAGGCCGTGGTTTCGCAGAAGGATTTGCGGATTGGAGGAAGATGAGATACGAGAAACGATTAAGCGTTTGAATTTTGGTTTATGTAAGTGGATGTGTGTGCCTCTGCACTCCTCTCATATATTACACAAATGTTCTGACTCCAAAGCACTCTCTCTCCCCCTCTTTCTCTCCCTCACTCTCTTTCTTTCATACAGGACAGTTATTACAGTAGAGTTATTATAAAGAGATGGCAGTTGTCTGCTGTAACCTCCCATATGTGGGAAACATGACATGACCTCACAGAGGGAGCAGATATACTTTCCCAGCAGCCATGTTTTATGGTCAGTGTTGGAGGGTGGTCTTTTCTTGTTTGGACTTGGGAAAAGAACAGAATGGTAACTAGGCAGGCTAATCTCGAGTATCAGTGGAACACATCCGTGGTACATCGTACTCCTGCACAAGTGTGACCACAGATAATCCATCATCGGAAAAGCACCTTGACAGAAAGAGAATCTGCCAAGCGGTCCCCTTGACCTGCTCTAGCTTCAAGTCTTGGCAGGGCATAGAGCTGGGAGGAGAAACGCGATCCTTAAATCATTCGTAATTAGCTCCTGCTCTTTTCCCTTAAAGCTACACTCTGTGATTCTGGAAGCCGTGTTGTTGAGATTGTTGCCTGCTAGATGGGGGCAGCATGGATTTATCCTTGAAGATCGTTTTTAGATTCCTTAAGAGAGGTTGGGTGGTGAGGCCTAGCTGACACTGTGAATCTATTGTCAGAAAGCGCTTCACCTTATCCCAGTCTTAAGGTCTGCAGCTTCTGTGACTTTTAAGGAGCCAACAATTGAGCACAAGACAGACTTTGTTTATTGATTTGTGCATTCAATCCATTGTTTACAGCCATGACAGTGTGTGAAGTAATCCGTCACAGCATAGGTTTGGAACCTCCTGCTTGAGAGTTTTATACACTGAGGGCCCGAATCCTGGTGGGGCTCCTCTAAAACTGTACTTTAGTCAACAACAAGCAGCATAACTCTCCACTAAGTTTACTTGTGCAAGCTCACTGGCAAGGCAGATTTAAATGATCCTGATATAACAAAACTTTAACCTGACCAACTGGATAGTTGTGCTCATGACTTACTAAGAGGAGAGCATATTGCTACATCTTACTAAGAAGTGGCCACGACTTAGGATCTTGCTCCCATGTCTTACTGCGACTCTGGGCTTTGAACGCTGCTGTTTTGTTGATTTAAAGGTAAAAGGTAAAGGTGCACGTATTTGTCACTGTACAGTGTACACTGTACAGCGAAATGTGTCCTCCGCATTTAACCCATCTGTGGTAGTGAACACACACTCACACACACTAGTGAACTAGGGGCAGTGAGTACACACACACACCCAGAGCGGTGGGCAGCCAACTCCAGCGCCGGGGGAGCAGAGAGGGTAAAGGGCCTTGCTCAAGGGCCCAACAGTGGCAGCTTGCCAAGCCCGGGTATCGAACCCTGTTATCGATAGCCCAGCGCTCTAACCGCTGAGCCACCACTGCCCCTGCTGAGCCACCACTGCCCCTTTGTGCTACCCGGTCAGAGCCATGCCATACCATAGTGTTTATTTGCAAGAATTTTGGTAGAGCGTGCATGAGACCACTTGCGAGAACTGTGCAACACTGTGTACTGCTGTCCATGGGGGGGAAATCAAAGTGCAAATTGTAATTGTTCAAATAAAATTCGTAGCTGGTAGCTGGTGTTATTTAATAGTATTAGATAGAGAGAAGGTTGTAGAGGGATGTATAGATGAATGGACAGACAGACAGACAGATAGACAGATAGACAGATAGATAGATAGATAGATAGATAGACAATGGAAAAAGTGTTTGTTATTTATATGAGATGTCACCTTCACGTTTTGGGAACATTGCAGAATGATTTGCCATTATACACTGAAATATGTTCTCCGCATATGTTCTACCCATCCATGGTGGTGAACAGACATGCACTAGTGAACTCTAGGCACACAGACACTTGGAGCGATGGCCAGTAAACTTCAGCGCCTGGGGGCAGAGAGGGTAAAGGGCCTTGCTCAAGGACCCAACAGTGGCAACTTGCCGAGCCCGGGTATGGAACCCGCAACCCTGTCATCAATAGCCTGGAGCTCTAATCTAATAGATAGACAGATAGATGGATGGATGGATGGAAGGATGGATGGACGGACGGACGGACGGACAGATATAAATAGATGGAGAGTAGTAGAGGGATGGATAGACAGATAGAGAGATAGATGGATAAATAGACATTCAACTGAATAACACACAAGGACGCTGGACACATTATCAGTTCAAAGGTTAAAATAAAGATTTATTTTTTGCACATTTATCTTGCTGCCACAGACCTGTTAATAAGTTCTCACAAGTTTCAACTGTGTTAAAGCAGATTGCCAAACATGTAATTCCCCCATCTATATTTACATTCAATATATATATATATATATATATGTATGTAGTGCTCAGTGTGATAAATAACAAATGAGGCTTTAAAGTTCAGCTTTGGGTCAGTCTCTCTAATGCACTGTGCAGAATCTTCAGCTCTTCTCTAATCTGGCCTAGAACATTCTGGATCTTACAGGGGTTATCCAGGACTTCCATGCTGCAGGTGTAGGGGTCATATCTGATGGTGAAGGGCTTCTGAATAGTGGATGAATACTTCCTGTAGGACACCACACACATGTATTCTTTTGTTTAATCAATCATTAACAGACACACAGTAAATTCATTTTTCCATTAAACTAGAAACTAAACAAGATTTGGGTGCAAGTCTGAAAAACAGTAGGCTTGTCTGAGAGGCATTCACTCCCTGAAACCTATGAACCTATCAATGGAAAGGTTAAATGTTAAAAACATCTAGTAAAATCAAATGTAAGGGTAACAAGAGGTAACAAATGTAATTTTAGTGTTATTTTGTTTATTATACATGAGTTAAAGCCACTCTTGAACATAAAGAACATACATTTATACAATGTGATCCACACTATGTGGACATAAGTATTGAGACACCTGTTCATTCATTGTTTATTTTGAAATCAAGACCTTTGTTTAAGTAACTGTCTCTATTGTCCAGGGAAGGCTTTCTACTAGATTTTTGGGGCATTGCTGTTTTGATTGCATTCAGTGACAAAAGCATTACTGAGGTCAGGATATTGGATGATCACCACCCCAACTTACTCCCCCAACTCCCCAAATCTTCCCAAAGGTATTGGATGGAGAGCCATCATTCCAAATAACACAGTCCCAGGCTTTATATCCCTTTAGCCTGTGCTTGGTATTAGGCATTGTGCCAATAGGTTCATGTTTATCTGCTTCAGATTCTATTAGCAGTACTTCTCTACACAAGTCTAGACAAGAGGTGTGTGCGTTTGTACATCTGTATCAGCAACGGGTACAACTTAAAGTAGCCGAATGCATTCATTAGAAGGGGTGTCCACAAACATTTGGACATGTACTGTATGTTAAAGTGAGATTTAAGGTGTATTCTAAATAATATTTAATATTAAAACATGCATTGAGCATACCTTTCCTGTAAGTACCAGTCAGAAGTTTGGGCACACCTATGTTTAAAGTGTTTAAATAATACATCCAACAAGACCATCCATCCCAACTATGGAATAATGCAGTGATCAGCAAGAGTTCATATATTATCATATATTCTAATTAGGTTTCCTTAGAGTAGAGTAGTATTTTTTTTTCACAAGGAGACACCTGAGATCATTTTTAACATAGACCTTGTCTAGGTCAACGTAGACTTATAGACCTATAGTTGTTGGTGGGGCATTTTGTTTTGTCAATAAATTCAAACATAGGCATCAACTTTACCTAAATAGAAGTCCACTTCTTCAGTTTTACACAATGTTTAAATATGCATTCAATCAACATTTAGCTAGACAGACAGATAGACAGACAAATCAATAGACAGATATACCTACATACAGACAGACTCCCAAGTTCTTACCTCATCTTGTTTTTAGCATCCTCAAAGCTCTGGGACACAAAATATACAGGCTGGTATGTCTGATCCTGGTATGGCTGGACCGCCGTCTCGGCCGGGTTGAATGGTTTGTATTCAGGTTCGTTGGAGAGAGCGTACTAGAAGAAAAACATCATGGTTGCATCAAAACAAGCACGAAATGTCCAGGAAACTTTTTGTTCATGTTACATTTAAAGGTTGTATGTCATTGTTTGTGCTAAAGATGCAGACATTTGGAACAATGAATGAACTAACTTTCTTTTTGAAGTGCTTTGAGTGTGGGGTCACATTTAGGGCTTATCTCACCATAAGCTCTCCATAAGAGGACAAGAGGCCGGCACCATAAGCCTTCACCGCCCCATTCTGCTTGCACAGCCCAAACTCAATGGTGAACCAGTACAGCTGTAGCAGAAGGTAAAGATACACTCATTAGGTTGCACACTTCATTTTGTTTGCATGTGCATGTGATGTGTGCTGTTGAGTTTATTCATTCTATTATTAAACCACTTTACTTGAATGGTGTATTATAAATGCCTTGTAGGTGCTCAGCTGACATTCAACTAAATTTGTATTAAAGGCAATTGAACTCTAAGCTGAATGTAAATGACATCTATTAAATGTAAACCCTACTCCTTACCTTAACATTTCTCTTGAATCAACACCAAATCCTAATCTTAACCATAACCTAAACCTTAAATCTAAGCCAAAACACTAAAATGTAATTGCATTTCATAAACAATTAGTTGAATATTAGTTGAATCATCTATGAGGCATCTACAAAGGCCATCCAGGTAAAGTGTTACCAACAATTATAACACATATAAGGGCAGCGATGACCCATTACTTGCCAAATATGAATCCCACATTAGCCTTAACACACAAAGACGTATTACACCTGTAGATATATTATTCAGTCACTACAGGGACTTCTGTACATATGCTTTTTAAGAATCTATGCTGTTAAACCTCAGATCCAGCTAGTTGTTTATTTTTGTCAGTGTCTTCAATCAATATTACGTCTACCAGCATCATTAGACATTTGTTTTAAATTACAGTGTCAACTTAGAAATGATCATTGGGCCTGCACTCAAATATAGAATTGCTACTACATTATTAGCAATTGTTTATTCTGACATTTACAGCATGCTATCTGCCATCTTTCTCACGATATTCACAAGCATTCTGGACACAAGGGTGGTGCTACTGTGATCCTTGATGTGAGGTAGCTTTTTCTTTAGGACAGCTTTCCAGCTGTGGCACAGTTGGTAACTTTCTTCATTTAAATAGTTGTGGTCTGCCTAAACATCTGTAATCTCTGTGTTTTCTTTTCACATCCACATTTTTTAACAAGTTACAAACATTAATGTCACAAATACTGAAAATGGCAAGGTAAATAGAAGACAACATAAGATAAAGAAAACAGCAAGGCTTAACTGTATAGATGCATGTGGGTTTACTATTTGATAAGCAGTTGGTTATGGTTGTCCTTTTAATTTATGTTCTACAACAGGGTGTTAATGAATCATAAACTGATTTTAAACTATAAGGGCTGTCTGACACCGTGTACATAGTAACCACATCTCCACCTCATTACTCATACTGATTCAGTGAAGTAATTTATAAAAATCTTTACATTTAATATATTCCCTTGCTTGCATGATTAATGCATATTTTGCAAGATATAAGCTATGCAAGTAAAGGACCACAAATGATGAATGTAATTCACTGATATAACCACTAGAGGTCAGCAAAGTTTGATTTATGTAGGGTTCTTATTTCTGAGTGCTGCTTGTTCATACTTTTCTCAGTTAAATTTGCTTACTGTGGACAGCTTCTCAATATCCTCATCAGATGCTCCGAGTGATGCCAGACCAATCTCCTACAGAGTAAAACAGAAGAATACTTGAGCGTAATACCATTATACACTAAAGCCTTAGTCTGACTATATATTACAGTGTTTACCTGTGAGAACTGAGCAAACTCCTTGTCGGTGAGCATGGGGATATGTCCAAGCAGTTCATGACAGCAGTCTCTATTTAAAGAAATGGACAACAGGATCAAACCATGTTCAGTTCTTAGCGTATGACTGCGTAATGACTGTATAGTGTGTTAGGGCACATACGGCTCTGGGGAGTGCATGGGGGCTGAAGAATGGCGAATGTACTGGGTGCACTGGAACACTCTGAACGCTAGGCTTGCCAAAAAGTCGCGGGCAGACAGCAACCCGGCCACTGGGCGCAACTGAAAGCCTGTCCTTTCTGAAAAAAACAAAAAGACAAAGCCAGAACAACACCAGTCAAACTAAAGCTTACTGTTTGGCCTCATCAGCTTCTGCCCCAACTGTACCACACATCTTCCTAACCGTGACGCCGTAAATCAAGATTCCAGAGGTTTTCTTATATCTACAGAGTCTTCTATACCAACAGTGCAGCCATGAAACCTCATGTCCAGCTGGATCTAGTTGTTTCATTGCTTTAAGAACATGTATGTATCTGAAAAGTGTGGTTGGTGGATAGTACCTTTCAGGAAGGCAGACACGTCATTGAGCTGAGGGATTTTGTTCTCCCCATAGCCACATTCCTTCTCCAGCTGCTGCAGCCCCTCCAAGAACTGTCTGCATGCATGAGTTGGGTAGATAGCGGTCAGGGTCCTGTACACTTCCCTCCTGCCAATTGATGAAAATGCTACATTTACATTGGGAAACAAAGCATTTGTGTCAAATCGTCATTTCCTCACTATACCGCAATAACCATGTATCTCCAAAATGACTATGGAGAAGCATGTAAATAGAATAACATGGTTTTGATATGACAGCAATGATTTAATAGAAATAAAGTTGTAAATATTCCTACCAAGTAGCAACCTCTTCTGGAGTGTACTCAATGCACGGCAGTGGGTCGCCGCTGCGAAACATGAAAGGAACATTTCATGTTTCAATCAACATTTCAAAGCCTCAAATGATCCCAAGACGCATTCCCATTTCTCTGGATTAGCTTTACAACTGGACAATTTAGCCCCTACTTACTGCCTGTAGGTAAAAGCCAGTTCAGAGATCTGTGCTCTTCTTTTTCTGTATTCCAAATCACTGAATCCCTGGAATCAAGAGTAAGCATGTTTCATCAGATCTCTGTTCTGATCACATTACCTGGCAGCTTAGGGATTCAACCTAACCAACGTATTTGTACATAAGTGGTTACTTACTGGGTGATCCTGGTCTAGATCTGGGTCATATTTGGTAATCAGGTGGTTGCAGTTGTCCAGGTCACTGATCTTTTGTGGAAACCAAGGAACTACAGTGAGGGAAGACATATTTTCAAGTTGAACTGACATTTATCAAAAACAGAGGAAGAAATCAGTGAAGTTCACAGTACAGCTCAGTGTTAACAGAATCGCCACTATCATTATATACCTGCTATATATATACGGAAGCATAG
This sequence comes from Salminus brasiliensis, assembly GCF_030463535.1. Taxonomy (NCBI): domain Eukaryota; kingdom Metazoa; phylum Chordata; class Actinopteri; order Characiformes; family Bryconidae; genus Salminus; species Salminus brasiliensis. The sequence continues at coordinate 44,011,556 of NC_132879.1, forward strand.
ATTTATTGGACTAATATGTATATGTTTAAATGCAATTATATGTACTGCAATGCTGCAATTTTCTTAAAGTATGTCTATTCTATTCCATTCCTTTCTTTTCTATTCTATTCTATTCCATTCCATTCTATTCTATTCTATTCTATTCTATTCTATTCTATTCTTTTCTATTTTAAATCACACTCAAGCTATATTGCACTGAATATCTTGAAAGCTTTTTTATTTTAATTTCCACAACTGATCAGGCGCACAATCAGGTGCACATGAACGAAATATGTCACATGAGCAAACTAGAAGACAGAAACTTCTATTTACATGCAACATTGCCAGTTTCAGTCTAGAATGTTTAGAATTTGTGTGTGTGTGTATATATATATATATATATATAAACAGTAATGGTGTTTTAGAATGTTTTAGTCTGTTTAGTCAGGGGTGCTGAAACCATACCTACCCTTTTCATCCTGCACTATCCGCACATCCTCTGCAACTCGTTTTAGAGAGTTGATGAAAACGTCGATATCAGAACTGTGCACTTCACACTTCATGAAGAACTCCAAGTCGTCCGATGAGCTGTTCTTGGACCTCCTGCATGGTCGGCTCTCCAGATGAAGGAGCTTGGCCTCGAATGTCTAAATTACAAAGCAAAAGAGAGAAAGAAATGATTGTCTGTAGAAAATATAAAATGTTCAAGTGCTCTCAAATGAAATCAACTCAATAAAGGTGTGCTGAGGAACAGTGCTGAAGCTCAGGCTCGCTTTGTCTTCACCCGGTCCAGAAGGGATGGTCTCAAGTAGCTGTAAAGAAATAAATGGCCTACCTCAAAAACTTTGCCAGCCTTGAAGAAACCTGCGTTTTTCTCATTCTTCAGAGCGAACAGCACGTTGAGGGTGACTTTGCCACTCTTCTCCTCGAACACGAAGCTGTCTCCACTGAGCGAGGGACCTGGAGAGGCCGAGGTGCTCTCCCTCTCTCTCTCCCTCTCCCTCTCTCTGCGGGCATCCTCAATCAGACTTCTCTTTCTGCCGGTGAACGGCGCGTTCTGCACCACGCTATCCTTCTTCATGTCGCTCGCAGGTGCAGCCTCGGTGTCTCTGAGTGATTGGGAGTGAAGGAGTGATGGGACGTTGCCTCGCACTAAGCTGTTTCGTAGACCGGGCGGTTTATAAAGACAGTCCGGCGAGGACTTTATGGAAATGAGGTGCGCAGATGCGGGCGAGGTGCAGTAGGTGCGTCACGGGCTTTTTGCGTTTCGCTTTTTTTAAGGACGAGCGTCAGATTTAGCGGATGATCTGAAGCAGAGGTGCGCTCATTAACCACCAAACGAGCTTCACAGGAAACTGCACCAGTCAGTGGTGCACACGAACTGTGTCCAATCAGCTGGAAAGGACGGGTTTTTTTTTGGCGCGAACGCAGGAGGCTCACTTTGCTTTGCGCTGTCCAAGGTACTGAAACCAACCTACCGACCTAATAGTAATATTAAGGTTGCCTACAACTGGTATTAAAAAATCAACAATAATAACAACAACAACAACAACAACAACAACAATAATAATAATAATAATAATAATAATGTTAAGCTTTACCATAAAAAAATCAATGATAAAGCAATGATAATAATAACAGCAGTAATAACTATAGTAATAATACTATAAATTATATATAATACATCATTTAACAATAAAGCAATGTAATGGTGATGATGATGCTACTAATACTAATAATAAAGCTATAAAATCTTCAACAACAAAACATTAAATCAATATCAGCTGATACTACTACTACTACTACTACTACTACTACTAATAATAATAATAATAATTAATAAACGTTTCTCACGTCAAGAAACAACACAATAGTGTCGAGTAAAGCTTTATTTGAACTACATTGCATGCATACAACACAATTTCTCCACAGTTTCGCCAGCTGGACATAAACCAAAGGAGAATGCTCGTAATAATAATGACCTATCAGGTTCAGTCAGGCGAACATGCATAAGTCAGGCAGTTTAATACACTGCATTAACACCTCGAAACAGACAACAGATTACACACATTAATATCATATTTCATACTATTACATAAAAACGCACAGTCACAAACCAGTGGACGAAGGGGAAGAGGATAGAGTTAAATAAGCTGCGATCTAACTGCTCAGGCTGAGCTCATTTCAGGTGGTCTGAGGTTAATAATCACACCTTAATTCACGGGAACATTACTGCGTTTTTCTCTTGAATCTTTCACTTGCAACTAATTATTGGTTGATTGAGTAGCTATGTAATGTTTCTTCGAGCGTTTATGTACAAAGGCCTGTGCATTTCGTGTTAAATGGGCATTCAAAATAATCGGCAAACTAAACTAAAGCAAAACGCTCACGATCGCATTTTATAAGATGATTAAAATGTCAATAAAATGTGACTTTTTCTTTTTTATCCAATTCAAACGATTTAAAATATAAATATCAATTCAAAGAGGGATGGATTAGTGGGTTTAATAAGGTGTATAATTGTATAATTGCCTTTGCACCCATGTGATATAACCCCGCTCTCTTTCACTCTCTCTCTCATATAAATACATACAAATTGTGTCATCACGTAAATGGACACGTGTCATTGAATCGTAAAGATTCACCTGTTTTATATTTATTTATTTATTTTTCACTGTTCGTTATTATGCAGTGGCGTGATTTATGATTCACAATCTCTGTGAATCATAAACCATCACCTCCCTGCCAGTGGCTAAAGTTTTTAACTTGGAAACTACTAAAGATTTGATTAACAATGGAAATGTCAGAAAATCATTTAGGAGGCAAAACAGAAACTTACTGAATCAAAATTTAATGGAAATTGTTTGTTTTTTTTAAAACTACTGAAGCAGAACATTTATTAGGAAATGAAAATAATTAAACATGGGGTAGTATTTCAAAACTACAAGTATTTCAACCTACAAAGCAAAGATTAAACATTTTCTAAAATAATACCTCTCTCTCTCTCTCTCTCTCTCTCTCTCTCTCTCTCTCTCTCTCAGTGTCTGGTGCTTTTTTAATGTCATTGAACAAGCATTTATGTTACTGCCTCAACAACAACTCTCAGAAACTGCCTCAGTGGTCACAGGAGAAGATCTTACTGCTGTTGCATTGTCCTACTCCATCTTCCGCAAAGCATTACAGAGAATTCCCATCTCACCTGAAACAAAAGTGACAAAGACTCTGCTTTATTATTATATATAAAAAAAAGCTGTGGAGATGTTGCCCAAAGAAAGGATCATTAAAAGCTTTAAAATGATCCGTATACTTCCCCATGATTATCCTTCCTGATGAAGACTCAAGTAACAGCAGAAAATCTTTTAACATTTAATTGACATTGGTTGGTTAATGTTGGCAACTTTGGCATATTCGGTATAGCTTTCCTACGTGCTCTTTATCTTCGACTGTATTTGACAACTTCTGTAGTAATTTAATAATTATGTATTTGTGTTTTTTTTATTACAGCTTTTGAATAAAAATAAGCTCTGATAATACTACAAAACAAACACGTACTGCTGATGTTGTTAGCCAGGTTCTGTAGCTGCTGTGTGTTGTCTAGAACCTCAATGCTATGAGTATAGGCATTGTAGCGCACAGAGAATGGTCTTGGAATGGTGGCAGCAAACTTTCTATAAATTGGGAAAAAAAACACATACACAGATGAATGACAGGAAGACAAAGGTTATCTGTTTTAGGAGCTTTAGTTTTCACCATCACTTTACCTGACTTTCTCTTTGGCATCCTCAAAGCTTTCAGCCACAAAGTAGACTGGCTGGAACTCAGTAATGGGGTATTTCTGCATGCAGGTTTTCTCTGGGTCAAAGGCCATGATTTTTGGTTTGTCAGTCAAACAATACTGCAAAAAAAAAACAAAACAATGAAATGTCTTAGTTCCCTACAATACAAGAATTTTTCATTTCATCTTAAATGGTGCAGAAGTTACAGAATGTATTTTAGAACTGCAGCAGCGCTTGAGCTAAAAGATCTCCTTCTGGGCAGACCATTACAGGTTGCCAGAACTCGCAAATGGGCTAATTAGTGTGCCCAGATTGTATATACCTTAATATCTATAAGGTAATGTGCTGGTCTCAATAAAACCACTGTATATAAAGTTTTGTGGAGTGGACTCACACAATATTAGACAATTATTGATGTATGCATAATTTCTTACCTGCAGCTCTCCAAATGATGAAAGCAGACCAGCTCCATAGGCTTTGATGTCACTGCCTTGCTTGCAAAGACCAAACTCCACTGTGAACCAGTAGACCTACAAGCACATCACTCTACTCACTATTGTGTACACTTGGTCAATAAAATAATGTCTTGATGTTAAAGGTTGATTTTACTGTCTCACTACAAAAAAATATTACTTTTATTTTAATATTATTAATTTTATTAATATTATTTATTATTATTATTATTGTAAGAAATCAAGTCAAGTCAAGTCAAGTCAAATTTATTTGTATAGCGCTTTTTACAACTGTTGTCGTCACAAAGCAGCTTTACATAATTAGTACTTAATAAAGAACAGAGACAGAGAAGAAAGAAGGAATAACATGAAGAAATGTCATGAAAGAACATCTAAATAATACAGAAGTACCGTTATGGAAATTGTGGGCCAATGCTGAATATTATTCACATACATACTGTACCAATGCCAGTGTCTATACAGTTACATTTATGAAACTTAGGTCGCATCTACATGAGTTAACATTTATTTCTATGGGGTTACAAAGATAGAAAACTAAACTAAAAATAGACAGTTATAACAGAATATTATGATCACCTACCTAATAGTGGTTCAATAATAACCACCTTTGAAAGTTGCAAAGCATTGTGACATGGACTTTATTAGATGACTGAAGGTGTTAATTATAGAGGTTATTTGGTCCTCTGTGACAGGTCGATTCATCTGTACAACTCCCTGGAGTTGTTGTTTCCCCTCATGGCATAAACAGTCAGCGGGGCACCGCCATTGGAAGGCACTCAATGTACGAGATGTCCATTCTCACCATCACTGCGGCAGCTCTAGAACTTACTCCCCAACTTAGTGGTTTTCGAGATGCTACAACCCTCAGCCCGGGACCCTATCAGTATGCAGCAAACCCTGTCACATGGCATCTGTGATGTCCTGGGCCAAGTTCATTGTTAACCAGGAGTGGTCATAATATTCTGTTATGTCTGTGACAGTAGGTGAAAGGTGGTAACATCTTGGAAACTGCTAACTTTGTGGGATGTTTTAGAGCTGCCATAGTGAAGGTGAAGTCCAAAAATGGAGAGGTACAAAATAATCGACGTGCCACTGTGGACCAGTTAACCTCTATAATGAATACCTTTTGTCATCTAATACAATCCATGCCACGACGTCTCGCTTGTATCATTTGAGCCAATGGTTGTTATTCCCACTATTAGATATAACATTCTGATATAGCTTCTAAACAACTCTTCTGGAGTATAACAGATACGCAAATAAAATATATCCGTTCAATGCCTATTTTTACCCAATGATCTGCTGATACCAATACAATTCCAGTGTTATTGTGTATCCATACAAAACAATACTCTAAAGAATGGTCCTTTACCAAACTGAACTAAAAGGTTATTTGGAGAACTAACATTAGAACTAAAAGTAGTTCTGCTACAGCTTTACTTTAAAGAAAAAATGTTGATACCTTCAGTTTTTGAGAGTTTATGTCATACTCACTGTAGCAAGCTTCTCAATATACTCATCTGGAGCAGCCAAGGAAGCTAGGCCAATTTCCTGAACAGGAAGACACATGATGTATGTAGGAATGTCTCTTTCTGATTTTTCAAACTAACTTAACAAACTAAACATTACCATGCTGAAACATGATATTTGCAATTTAGCATTTAAAAGCATCGAACCTGTGAGAACTGAGCAAAACTGGGGTCAGCAAACAGAGGAACATGGCCCAAAAGCTCATGACAGATGTCTCTGGAAATACAAAAAAGTTCAGAAATCTTCTGGCACAGTCACATTGACTAGCAGATGATTAACCGGCAGATACATCTGTACACTGTCTTGTTCTGATGTCCTGTGTATGTGTGTTCACGTGTGCACGGTGTACTCACGGCTCAGGGGTGTACATGGGTTTAGACTCATGCCGGATGTACTGAGTGGAATGGAACACACGGAAAGCTAGGCCAGCCAGGAAGTCACGAGAAGACAGCAGCCCAGCCACAGGGCGCAGACGAAAACCTGTGCATGCTGGGAAAAAAATCAACTTTATGAAGTTACTGCTGTTGTTATCAGCTGGTCCCGCAGTGGAACTGCAATTCACTTTAGCAGCATTTTGCTTGTTGTGGGTGCTCTTGAGCAGTGCAGCTATCTAAGCATTTGCCATCAATAGGATGAGATGGGAGTCCCAGATAACATAATTGGCCTTAATCTCTCTGGGTGGGTAGGATGGCCCTCCCTCTCCCCCCATTACTTACCATGATGCTAGCCGGTGGGTGTCTGTGGACACTGGCAGTTAGTGTTCACCTCTAAGCGTGTTCAGCTGTACAGTGATGTTGCATTAAAAGCATTCACTTCGAAACATCATGTGATTTAAAGTCCTAACTACTGCAAGGGAACTGGAAATGACTAAACTTTGGAATTACAGAGACGGCTGTAGAAACTGGTGGAGCTATTCTTTGAAAATAGAAGTTTGCAATAACACTTAATTAAACACAGTATAGTGAATGTGTTATTTCAGTGTACAGCACAATAACTCACACTGCAGGTAGCGGGAGATGTCCTCTAGCTGCGGGATGTTGTCCTCGCGGTAGCCGCAGTACTCTTCCAGCAGTGGGAAGATATGGTTGTGCTCGTGGCAGGCATGAGTTGGGTACAGCGTCTTTAGCTCCCTGAACACTGTCCCCCAAGTGGCCTTCTCCGCCTCTGTGTACTCCACACGCGGGATGATCTGACCACTAGATGATGAACATAAAAGGAATGGTGAGATTCCATAGAAAGAGTCATGCATTACTCAGAGATGCCACTCAGTGCTCAGAGATGCCACTCAGTGCTCAGAGATGCCACAATTATGGAAGTAGGCACCTTTGTGTATATAACTTTTTAATGCAATTAATGCAATCATAGGGTCCCTAGAGGACAGTTGAAACATGTTTTTTTATCATACTGAACCGTGTATTTATGCAACACTGTTACAGTGTTGTACTGTACTGATACAGGAATATGGGAGGACTCTGAAGAAAGCAGTGCGAATATAATTGTTGAAGTGGAAGAGTGAAAAAGTTTCTCCAACATACAGCACCAAAAATATTATGTACTTAGATTTGCATCATAAAGACTCAAAGTTGTGCATGCTAAATCCACAAGGTAGCTAACATTAGCTTTAAATGCTAGCTATAGTGAATATTAGCCAGGATTTTATCACATCTGTAGCTTGTTTTTCTGTGTTTAGATGTGTTTGTTTGTGATGTTTGCATTTAAAAGGTTTTAAAATCCACTATTGTAGTTTATTATCCTAACTGTATATGGATTCATTCACATCACAGTGTACCTGCTAAACTTGCATGTTTCCCCCAATTTCCCCTATATCACTTTTCAGTGACCCAAAAACTCTTACAGTTCCACAGAGAAACATAGATTTGAATTAACAGATACCATATAGGATATTAAGCCCTTGAAATCCCATTTCTATTCAGTACCACTAATGACTACCATGCAGACTATAGAAGTGTGTGTAATAATTGGTTGGATCTGCTGAGTCTTGGACAGTTACAAGGCCAGAAAATATGCAGCTACAGGTGAAGCTGCCAAGACCATCTCACATACTCCAAGAGTTGTGTAACAGTGTTTTCCTAACTGTCCTGGGCAGCGAAGAATTAGTCAGCTTGTTGTCAGCATAGTGTGTATGTGTGTGTGTGTGGGCCCAACTGCTATGTAAATGCGTGTTTCTGTAGTGGGCGTTTCATTGAGCACTCCTGGCCTTTGTAGTGTCATGGGAATAATGCAGCTCAATTACGATGACAAAGCTGCAGGCGCACCGGCCTGCGCCCAGCCCCTCTAATTTCCCCCCCTTTTGTATGGCCGGGGTAATTTTCCATAAAAGGCACACAAAACAACTCAGGGAAAGAACTAGAGGTGGTGTTGAGCCCCCGTGTGCCAATGTCGGAGAGAGGGAGAGAGATAAAGGAGAGGAATCTGAAGAGTAACAAAAAGTAGTCATCAATAGTTACTGTCTGTAATTGTAGGCAATGTCAGCAAATTCCTTTCGCCTGGCCCTGTAGACTGGGTCTGTGAAGCCCTGCGAACAACAGGCAGAAGAGAATGATGTCAGAGACTCGGGTGGGCATTCTAACACTATTAAGACAGACTGCAGTTCAGCTTTTAGGCCTCATCTCTCCACCAGCCTCTGACAATATTACTCATTCACGCTGGGCTCGGAGCAGTGAAAGACGTATTCAAATGAAGCCTTTGTAGAGTGTTCGTTGCTTATGATGAATGCATTTCAGTTTAATGGTGGCTGGAAAGGGTGCAATTATTTATAATTATAGGGGCTCAATTAAAGTGATGACATCAATTTGAGGCCGCAGACCGTTTCCATTAGAATAGAGAATGAGGCTGGACCGTAATCGTGGCTGCCTTTAGCAACACACGTGTGAACTACGCATCCCCCAGAAGCACACCCACATGCATCAACACAAAAAGTAAAGGCCACCTCACTCTCCCACCCTCTCAATCTCTCGCCCTGTCTTTCAACATACATTTAAACTTTATTCAAGCCCACAGTTTGATTAGAAATATACACTAAAAAAGCTCCAAAATATACAAAAAGGTAATATATAAAAAAGTTTTATGAATTCTATTACATGAAGGCTTCCGAATATCAATAGTAGCAGAATACAGGTACAAATCTGAATGACTTTTTTAAGTGCACATATTTCTTAATTATCGTAAAGTCGAGTTAAAAAAAAAATTATATATATATATATATATAGGATATTTTGACTACTTCTAATTTTTTCTTATCAGAAACTTCTTTATTTGACTGAAATGTGTAGACCATTAACACATTAACTACTTTCAAAAGTAAGCAAAATTCTGCTGATGTATATATTTCAACTACTAAACTCAATGCTTGATTTTCAGCATATTACAGTCTGGACATTTGGTCTCCGTAAAGACAATCAAAAATCAAACTGCGCCTTACCGGGTGATCTGCATCCAGCTCAGAGCCGTAGCTCAGAATCTGATTGGCGAATCTGTCCAGGTCTTGGATAGTTGAGGGGAACCATGGGACTGTGGACAGCAAACAAGGTCAGCAATGAACCAAAACACCAGTAATACTTTTATATCCAGTCACTAGTTGTGTGTTATCAGAGCATTTGGGGTTTTGTGCTGGTGTTCAGTAATAAGGTACATCAACACATAGCTTTGTTATCAAGGACACTTGATACAGTGCCCTCCATAATTATTGGCACCCCTGGTTAAGATGTGTTCTTTAGCTTCTAATAAATTGAGTTTTTTTCTAAATAATATAGGACCACGATGGAAAAAAAGAGTAAAATCCAACCTTTAACTCAAGTGAATTTATTTGGAAAAAAATCCCACATTAAGAAATAATTGTTTAACATCAAATCATGTGTGCCACAATTATTGGCACCCTGAAGTTAATACTTTGTACAACCCCCTTTTGCCAACAAAACAGCACCTAATCTCCTCTTATAATGTTTCACAAGATGGGAGAATACATAGAGGGATCTTTGACCATTCCTCTTTGCACAATCTCTCTAAATCATCCAGCGACCTGGGTCCTGTCCTCTGCACTCTCCTCTTCAGCTTCCACAGGTTTTCAATGGGGTTGAGGTCTGGAGACTGAGATGGCCATGGGAGGAGCTTGATTCTGTGTGTGGTGAACCATTTCTGTGTAGATTTGGCCATATGTTTTGGGTCATTATCTTGCTGAAAGACCCAGTGACGACCCAGCTTCAGCTTTTGGGCAGAAGCCACCAGATTTTGTTTTAAAATGTCCTGGTATTTCAAAGCATTCATGATGCCATGCACCCTAACAAGGTTCCCAGGGCCTTTGGAAGAGAAACAAGCCCACAGCATCACTGATCCTCCCCCATATTTCACAGTGGGCATTAGGTGCTTTTCTGCATACTCAGGTCTTGTGTTACGCCAGACCCACTTAGAGCATTTGTTGCCAAAAAGCTCTATCTTAGTTTCATCTGACCAAAGCACACGGTCCCAGTTAAAGTTCCAGTACTGCTTAGCAAACTGCAAACGTTTGCGTTTATGATTGTGAGTGAGAAAAGGTTTTTTTTCCGTGCATGCCTCCCAAACAGCTTGTTGGCATGCAGATAGCACCTGATACCATTTGTTGCAATTCTGTAACAGTGAGCTTTGGAGACCTTTTTATTTCTCCTATCATCCTCCTCACTGTGCGGGGTGGCAAAATAAACTTGCGTCCTCGTCCAGGCTTGTTTACCACTGTTCCAGTTGTTTTAAACTTCTTAATAATTCCTCTGACAGTAGATATGGACAGGTGGAGGTGAGTGGCTATTTTCTTGTAGCCATTGCCTGACTTGTGGAGGTCAACACACATCTGCCTTACTTGAATGGTATGTTCCTTTGTCTTTCCCATGTTGAAGAGAAATGGCCTCTGTGTCACGTCATATTTATACCCCAGGGAAACAGGAAGTTGTGAATTACTAATTAAATGTTCCTACATACTCTGATCAACTTCGTAAACGACTGTAGAATTGACAGAAATACTTTAATTACATTTATTTCCTAAGAAATGTTAGGGGTGCCAATAATTGTGAAACAGGTGATTTTATCAAGAATAATTATTTCTTAGCCAGAGATTTCTTTTTTCCCTTAAAATTCACTTCAGTTAAAGGTTGGATTTTACTCTTTTTTCCATTGTGGTCCTACATTATTTAGAAAAAAACTCAATTTATTAGAAGCTAAAGAACACATCTTAACCAGGGGTGCCAATAATTATGGAGGGCACTGTATATACTTGAGACACACAGAGCAGCTCTGGCTTCACACGGTGATGTTTTGCTTTATTTGTACAGCTGTTTTAGTGCATTATTGGTTTAAGTACTCTCACAGCTCACAGTAAAGGTTGCAGTTTATGTAATTTTATAGTCAATGTGCTATTTAGAGGACTAAGGGTCTACATTTTTGCTTGAAAAGGGAATGTATGGGAAACCAAAAACATGATGTTTTTTCAGAAAATAAGAAGGGGATTTCATGAAGAACCCCCCCCCCCCCCCCCCCCCCCCCCAAAAAAAAATAAAAAACACCCATATACTGTACTGTTATCAGAAATAACAACATACACTCTAGTTTGTGTCCTAATACAATATTAGACTCATACTCTAAACCCTATTTTTAAATTCAGTAATAAGTTTTACATTAGCACATACACACTGCTGACAACAACAAGAAATGGGCTTGTCCTTTCTTCAGTATTTATGTTACTTTATTAGAAATATATTAAGGACTATTTATTAATACTTAAGCCCTATGCATAGGCCCACCCTTCAGTTCTTCACTTTCATTATTACTTCTGCTGCAGAAATTAGCATCGGCCTCATAAACCCTAAAACAGAACCCTGTGGGACACCATAAAATGTGTTAAATACTAAACAGTTAGCAAATAATTCACAATGGTTTGTGCATTAGGACTAATGACTGAATAATACGTCCAGGGGTCAGTGTGTTAAATATAAAAGTACCCAGACCTGTGGTTTCAGTGCAATGTCACAAGCAGAACCACTTTTGCATCCACAAAGAACCTTGTTGAGTTTCTCAAGAACCATTAATTGAGAAGTGCTTTAGTGAACCAAGAGTGGTTCTACTGTGGCACTGCTCCAAAAAAACACTGTCTGGCCCCTTTATTTCAAGGAGTGTGGTGTGGATGGAATAGTGGATCAGGCTACTTTTGTGTTGAAGTCTTCGTCCTACAAGGCTCCTGCATTCCTAATCATTCAGATTCATGTTAACAGTTCTGCACTTATGAGGACATGGAAATCTGGATATGACGGCATGCTGACATGTTAACACAGATGAATGAGTTTGAAGGAAGCTGTACCCGTTGTAGACAGGAAAACGACTGATGATAACACTATGCAGGCCCCAGGCTAAGAGGCACAAATCTAGCTGTGGCGTGACTAGGGTGGCAAAACTGGATTTATTACTGTTTAAAGTAATACTGGACTCTGGTGGCCCAGTCATTGGTATATGTTTGAGCAGTGTGGTCTGGCCTGAGGCACACGGGACAGAAGCTAACGATGGCCTGTTGAGGACCCTGCAAACCCAGGCTGTCTCTGTGACAGCCATAAATATCCCCAGTCTCGCTCTGTGTTATCTTATCACACAGAGGCACATATTGTACTGGGGTCGTCCTGTTGAGGGCTACTGATTGAGTTAACATCCTCATTTTTCTGACTTGACATGATGAGTCAGTCGAGGGGACTTTTGGCGCGACACTGGTGCATTTCAGTTCCTCTCTAGGAGTCTGTTTGTGCTCAAAAGCTAAACTAATGTCATTTCAGAAGCAATCAATTAAAAAAAAAAGGGTCAAGCGAGTGAATTGTGCCATGCATCCATGTATAACATGCAGGGATGCACACAAACAGGGCTTTGTTCCCTGTCTTTGTGTCTCCTATATAGACTGTCTTATTCTTTAGCACTCAAGTGGCCTCTTTCAAGACTCATTAAGGACTCCAAATAAGGGAATGGAGAATGTAGCTGATTTTTAACCAAAAAATTTGAGTGACCAAGTCCTGTGTATGTTTATTTTGTACCTAGTCATGTTGTACTTGAAATTGTATATTTTTCATAATGACAAAGCAGATGTTTTATAATTCATAAAAATTCAGAATTAAAAAACAAAAAAAAAAGACAAAGCGCCAATGGCAAATTTGATCACCTTATCTGCATACATACCTTTTTACAGCTGTGGGAACACTGTTCTATTTCCAAAATGAGTTTACAAGAAAAAAACTATTTAAATAAAGTTAACGTAAAGACTACTATTACTATTGGCCCGTTCATCATGAAAGTTGTGTAAGTAATTTTGAATTATGTTAAAAAGTGAAAAACTATAATACAGATAAAAGTTTTTGTTTCAATAGCGACAGCATATGGGTCTTTCTAGAATTGGGGATCCATTTCACATCTCCTAGATAAACGTTTTGTTATTTTTCCTTGTATTTATTGGATCAATTTTGAATTATGTTTCATACATGTTTCAGGCATGTATACACAAAAGATTAATTAATTGACTCCCATTCCACATATTATTGACTGTCTCCATTTATTACTGACTCTGCCTCCAGGATTCATACATTCTACTTTTTCATGAAATAATTAAGTCCATTTTTATTTATTTGTGTTTGTTATATTAACAGTAATTATTAGATAGCTATTTGTTTCAAACAGTTCTAAAAATACTTTTGTGACTACCAGTGATGTAACTAGCTCCAGCAAGAAAAAATGCAGAAATCAGTGAGATATGTTGAACTGCTTGGCTAAGTATTTTGTATAAAATGTTCATGATAAATTAACAGTATCTAAATTATTGGTAAAATCTTTTTATCTTGAAATTGAGTGAATGATAATCTGTTGAAAAGCTTGGTTTTAGACGTGCCATGTGGAATCTAGTTTGAGGTTAGAACATTGAGTGGAAAATGTAAACTCTGTTACTGGTTTAAATGGTTAAAACAGTTTAACGATAACAGAGTTCACTGCTGAAAGTCCAATCTTTCCATACTGAAAATCTGCCCTCAATTGTAGAATGGGCCTCGGTGTGTGTGTATGTGTGATAATGTGTATCTGTTTCACCTGTGTCTTTCCTCTTGTTCCGTGACAGCTCGTGCACTTGGCCAGTGATCTCGGTGCGCAGACCCTCAATGACCTCATCCAGGGCCTTGGAGCAGGCAAGGTCTATGCTGATCAAGAACTCATACTCCTGCTTATTCTTACTTGATGGACGCGATTCAATGTGTGTCAGGTTGATGCCTTTTTCCTGCCAATTACATTCAATTCAATAAAAAAAAAATACAGATAGACTTTACACACTACTTTGTAAAAATGTACTCTGTAAATTTAGAAAATATAGCAAATAACAGAAGTCAGTTGAGGATTCACCATAATATGTTGTATATACAACATATTTTTATCATATATGTCATATATACATGATATATATGACATATGTCATATGTATATATGTGTATATGTCATGGTATATTTGTTGCACTCAGAATGCAGAATGATAATCTGCATTTTATTCACTTTACTGCATTTGAAATGCATTGTAGGGCTAATCCAGCTAGGCCTTCTCCTGAGTTTTACATTTTATACACTTTTATATTTCAGCATTGGCATTAGAATAGGTAGACATGTACACAAAACACATTACATCCATCCACAATTCTGCAACATTTTGGGCTGCAAATTAAAAAAAATATTTTTGTCAATCAAAGCATCAGATTAAACCTATAGTGAATCTGAAATATCACAAAATACCACAAATGTATACTGGTATTTAAAATGCATTCATTATAACTTTATCATAACTTTATCATTATTACTTTCTAAATCAGCTGTTCGCCCTCATACTGCAGAACAGGGAACTGTGCAGTGTTAAGGCGGTTCTAATGGCAGTATGTTTTTTTTTAAGATTCAGCATGTGCTGCCATTTACTGCCACAAGGGGGCTTTCCAACCCTGCTTTGTCACACTTTTTGTTTCTCAGAAATTCTCTAATTTTCTAAAGAATTCTTTGGTGCACATCATTTCTTCATTTGACATGTAGTTTATGGGCCCACACACACAGCCCCTGATGTTATTTAGCATTTTACTGACCATATAAGAATGCTTTCACACATGCTTTCACACAAACTGCACTATACTCCTAAATTGTTCTTTAGTACTGGTAATTGCTCTACATAGAACCAAGACAACTGAAAGAATCATCTAGATGGTTCTTCAGATAACACCTTTTGCATCTGGTTCTATACAGCACCAAAGAAGCCGTAACTATTACAATAAATAAAACAAATAGTACTATACAAAACCCTTCTTGCTTAGAGTGTAATTCTAATAGTCTTATGCAAATGTTTGGGCACCCTGGATCAAATTACACATGTTCTTGATTTTCTAATCAGCACATATTTAAGCACAATTACTGTTTATTGGCTTAATTTAACATATTGCAAAAAAAAATAAAAAACCTATGTGGCATGTGCCATAGTAACGGCACATCAGATACCTCACGTATTATTTGATGCTCAGGTTAAAATCAGAAGATAAAAAAGAATTGTGCTATAAAACAACATAACAGGGGTGCCCAAACTTTTGCATAAGACTTTTGTATATATCTCTTGTGTGTATTTTCTGAATTGTAGCCAACAGTACATTTTCTCCTTTATGTAACCACAGGCACATTGAGAAAAGCTCTGCCACAGACCCCTAGAAAACTGCAGCCCGTTATTAAAGCATCAATGTGTTTTTTATTTACAGACTATTTAAAGGAGCATGCCCCTGACGCTATAGGCCCAAAGAGTAGGTGGATCAGGCTGCGTGAGTGCTCTCTCCTCTGTCAGCTTTCATCTCCCTCTGTGTTAAATCTTACTTTTCCTGCCTCTCTCTCCCCATCTGGAACCAGTTGGATCCCCATGGATGCTGCCTACTTCCAGACTCACACAAGACAACACACACAACAACCCTGCCATTACTTTTACTGTTGTTCAGCCTCGACTCTGGCCAAGGAATGTTGTGAATGGTTTAATTTCTCCACAGACCTCTCAAGTTTGATGTGAATTGCACATATGGCTGTGTTGTACAAGTCATTATGAAAAGACTTTTCATTTGAATAGGGCTGACAAAGTGTGCTTGTCCAGTATAGGCTTGTGTCTTTACTGTACTGTTGGTCAGTTTTCTATATTCTTGGCCTGGTAATACATTTGGAAGCTGTTTTATAAAGGCAAAGACATCCAGGTGACTCTTAATTGCTATTCACAGAAAACAGGAAACACACATTTTGAGTGTGATCTGTTTAAAAATAATGTATAAAAAATAAAGGTGTAAAAAATGATTCTATGACAAGTCAATCTGGCAAATAATCATTTAGGCATTGTCTTTATTTTACAGGTGCACAGAAGAACCACTTATGGTCCCCAAAGAACCTTCTAATGGATTCTATAACCCCTTATGACTTGACTTGTATTACAGCATTAGGATTACTAATCAGTAACTACATGCAAAGCAATGCAACTGGCTGAGTTGTTCCTCAGTTATACCAGTGAAAAAAAAAGCCAGAAACAGGTGAGATGAGTTCAAGAGGTTAAAGGAACCACATTTGTGAGAGTGAAGATGATTTTTAAAGCTCCACATCCTGTAAATGGTTGAGTTTTTCCCCTAGAACCATGTGTCCAAGCCAAGAGTCCCTTAAGAGCCTTTACCATGTGCTCTGCAGCCTTAGGCCTCAATTAGAGTAGAAAACTGTCTGCTTAGGATGTGTGTAAATGAGCCAAATGGTGGGGTGTGTTGGGGGAGTTGGGAGGCGGTGGAGTATGGGGTGGTGCTGGGATGTCAGCGCATGGATTTGTCGGGTTGTCGAGGGGTGGAGTGGGTGGATATAGGGTATTTTATGTGAAAAAAAAAACTTGGGGGTGGTGGAGGAGGGGGGGAGGAGTAAGGGGTGGAACACGTCCCTTGGAAGCTCATAGGTCCAGAGCCGGCTTTTAAGATTTACGAGCGCACCACATAAGATGATGAACTGGCATGCGTTTGCTATCGATTGGCACAAGAGCCGCAGGGGAACAGCGCACGTCTGTGAGTTGGCCCAAATGACCTGCAGTGCACAGCTACCAGGGTGACCATGTCGGTGACACTAGGATTAGTGTATCGAATGTTTGTTTTTGAGGGATAGCGTGTTGCTTTGATATCATGCTGCATTGCACGTAGGTGCTGGAAAAGTCAATAATGTGTCAAAACAGAACATGTACTTTGATACAAGTTGGAAGGTAGTGAAGTGAAAGCATTGGTCACAGGGGACATAATGCCATCTAAATGTCTGCCAAAGATCGGTCTGATTTGAACAAACAATCACCTTTGGTTCATGGTTGACCTCATGTTTGTTTTTAGCCTTTGACGTCTGGATCAGTCTGTACCTGGCCAGTGTTTCCTCTTTTGTCCCCTGTGTAAAGCCCCCTGGGTTTAGACTGCAGATGAGTGAGTGTGATATATATATATATATATATATATATATATATATCGTTTTTTGGTTGGTTGGTTTGTTTTTTTTGTGTGTTTTTTTGGTTTTTATAAGCATGGTCTGAACAATACAAGCCCTACGAGACGACCTACTTCTCAGAATGAGGTCAGTTCTAAAGCGGTAGATAAATAGTAGTAGTTAAATAGTCCTACTGATAATAGATTGATTTGGACAACGAGACCATGTGAAGTATAAACTGTGACCTCAGAAAAAGGGCTGTTCATTGCCAAGAACGCTATGATACACATTACGATACAGAAGTTATGATTCAATATAGCAAAGCGATATTTAATGATTTTTCCTAATTTATTTTAGAGTGTCATAGTATAAAAAACACATCAACATATGCATAAAATCTGAGTAAAAGAAAAGCGGTCAGATTTTAAACACAACACAAAATGACCTACCAGTCTGCCACCACTGTCTGCCACCAATCACCAATGCATGTAAACTATTAATTAAAAAGACATCTGGTGTTGACTGCCAGGTTTAGTAGGTGTGTTTATGCAGGTAGGTCATCCAACTGTGCTGAACATTGGCCTTTTAGGACCAGAATACCCTAAAATACCCTTGTTCTAGACTGATATTTTCAAAGATGCTTGGGTTTGCTTGGTATGTTAAGAGCAGGGATTTTAGTGTAGGTGCAGACTTGATGCACTTACCTCAAAAAGCCTTAAAGCCTTGGCCAAGGCTCCCACCTCCTCTTTTAGGGAAAAGATGCAGGACAGAACGCCTGATTTGTTGGTCTGCTCCTCCAGGTACATGGAGGCCTGCTGAAAGAGACAATGGAAGACTGAGAAACAGTGAAATATTCTACCAGCTTCAGATCCACAGTCCAATCACATGGAAATGCAGAAATTGTCCCTGCCATCAAAAACATTAGGCTAAGAACTTGCAATTTGCACGTGGGCACTGTATAACCATATCTAATCACCAGTTAACCCTGCACCTGAGGGTATTATGTAATGTTTTGTTGGGATCGATGTGACCGGTTTCGTTTGTAAAGTGAACCTTCTCTTCTGTGTGCATTAGTAACGCTACAGGCAGAGGGGCTTTACAAACTCATGACTATCATCACCTTCACATTCCAAGGACTTACATTCCCAGGGTTCGGAAATATTTCAGTGGGCATGACATCTGACCTCTGTCCCCTGACTTTGGTGATAATCCACTATGACCATTTTAAGAGAATACCAGGATTTTCTACTCATACAAATATAACCTACATGCAAGAGCTATACATAGACATATGGCTTATATTGCTTAAAGGACATTAACAGTCTGTGAGTAAATGGATGCAGCCAGCAAGCAAATCAAAACAGTGCTTGAGGATTTTAGGCACTAATCAACAGCTGCTTATTTTGATGCTGTTCAGGAAAACAGGAGTTCTGCTGACTTCACTGAACAGTTCAGCTGACTGACAACAACTGCAACAATAGACTACACAGCACTGGATAGGCGCACACGCATGCACGTAAGCACCCCCACGCGCACACACACATAGCGTGTACATTTATTTACCTACCGGCAGTACAGGCTCATACATTTACAATTTTAAAAGTATTAAGTGTATGTATTTTTTTAAGTATTATTTATATTATTAAAATATATACATGCATATAAGAATATATATTATTAATACATATTAAACGTATTAGGACTCATATATTTTATATATACCGGCACTCCGCCGTCTCCATTCATCTTGCTGAAAGCCTTGTCCATTCTTGCTCTCGTTCTCTTCTTAACTGTTGAGGTTGGTTGGAGTTTGGAGTCTCTGGTCAGTTTTGCGCAACGAAGCCAGAACTTTAAAGTTTTTACTTCGTCACGTGACACTCCCACCCCAAACCCCCCACTCCCCCCCACCCCACAAAAAAACCTGTCCGCTTTATAAATGCAGCAAAGCACGAGCCCCCGTGTGAGCTAGGAAAGGAGCACCACGAGAGCACAACAGCAAACCAATGCTGTCAAAATCAAAGCCTTTATAAAATGATTTATTTGCTTTTTCAGACTCAGTCTACATATTAAATATATTGTATTATATATAATATATAATACATTATTATATATAAAAACTGTCTAAATAGCATAAAACGAATTGCAACACTGAATATTATACCATACCCAGACCCTTCACTGTTATTGAGAGAAAATCATGCTCAAACCCTTGTTTGGGACACAACACTGACACTTTATTAACACGTTCATAATCACAACACACATCGTAATGAGGATTTCTGAGGATTTCCTTAGTGTAAATCTACTTTAAAAACACATAGAAGTTCCTATGATTTGATACTTGGTGTGGTAATAACAACAGCAGCAACACCAGGCAAGTTCAATAATTCAGTTATTTAAAATAATCTGCTTTATTATAGACAATATTAAAAAAAAAGTCAGTGTGTCAGCTCTGAAAGTATGGAGGAATGAACATATTCTGCATGATGAAAACTTGTTTCCTCCTTCCACACCCTCCGTGAAAATCGAACCTGTACAGTCTCTTTCTGCATATTCCCAACACCACAATGGAAGCATTTTGGCTCAGTCTCCATTTTACAGAATTGTATTAGCTCTGTGACATTTGGAGGCATTTGAACTGAAAAAATCCTTTAACCCTCTATCTCATCAACTGTGAAGCATGGTGGTGGTAGTGCAATGTCTTGGGAATGCTTTGTTGCATCAGGACCTGGATGCCTTACTACCATTGAGAGGACTATAAATTCTAAGCAGTCAGGCAATGTGTTGTAATTGCTGTTGCAGTATAAGTATTGTAAACAAACAGTACTATTCTGTGGAAACTGTGCAGATATTTTGCAGACTGTGCAAAACTCAAAAATAAAATTAATTACTGATTCATTTAAGTAAACGTACAGCCAATTAATGAATCACAGATAAAATAGATCAATCAATTTCAGAGACTGTTAATAGGCTAATTAAAGTACAAAAGTCATTTTAGGACTCGTGAATTGCAAATCCCATCACATAACACACTGCCTCATATTAGCTGATGTCCTATTTTGGGCCTAACTGATGAATCCTTCTTAACTGTGGGGGTAACTAATGTTAAAAAGGTCTCTCTGGATTTCTAACAATGTCATCCACCGATTTGATTTTCTTAATGACTGTATGGCACAGAAAAGAAGTTTGTGTGTCCATGTTGTCATTCCTTTTAAGACCACCTGGGGGAGATAAATGTCTGTTAGTTAAACGCAGAACTGCTCCTATCAGCTACACTAAAACATGTTCACAAAAAAAATTCTAAATAAATGTACTTATTATCAGACTCATAATTTGAGTTCAATAAAGTTCAAATAATTTTTTATTTGAACTTTATTAAACTCAAATTATGAGTCTGATAATGAGTCCCCAGGCACACATCATTTGTCCAGGAGACCAGGGTTGGTTTTTACACTTCTTATTCTAGTTATTAACCAAATTACTGGTTTCATCCGATTACATACAATGAAAGTATTGGTTACTCTTGTTCTATTGGTACACTTCACCAAGTTAAAGGTATCCCATAAAGTCTGACCGCAGGGCTATATAAATCACCCAACAGGCTGGGTCATATTAATTACCCAAATATGTGGTTACTTTGAATCCACATTGTTTTTGTTGTTGCTGATTGTTATATATTATATATATTTTATGTTATATATATATATATTTATTTATTTTAACATGATGTATAATTTCCTTTCCCTAAAAAAAATAATATCCTTCTTAATAGTTTAACAAGCACTGCTAAATAAGTCAAGTCATGCAATATCCTGGCATATTGTATTCCATGCCAGGATATTCCAACATGTAAAGAGGAAATGAATAAAGTCAGAAAATAACCTACTGCACTGTATAAAACGACATGTCCAATATTAAAAGGAGAGTAGTGATACAAATAGTCTAAACAAGGTCGTTTGGTTGATAGTTCTCAGGTTAGCTAGGCAGGTCAGGTGCTAGGCTAATGTTAGCCAACTTCTGCCCAGAACTGTTACACAGACAGTGTCTTTGTCTACATAAAAAATGGTTCATTGTTAGCTATAAGTAGACAAAACACATAGTCTACAGCTGCCTTGTCAAAATGTAAAAAATGTATAGATAGAACGAACTACATAAAACTGGTATTTAAGCGAAGGCCTGTTCTGGGGTGCTTCTTAGACCCAGTGCAGGTGGTGAGAGACAGGAGGATGACAGCCAAGCTGGCATCCATGGTAGAGAACAGCTCCCACCCCATGCATGATACTCTGGCAGCACTGGGCAGCTCCTTTAGTGACAGGCTGCTTCACCCCAAGTGTGTGAAGGAGCGGTATCGCAGGTCCTTCCTTCCTGCTGACGTCAGACTGCACAACCAGCACTGCTCCCAGCGGACCACATACACACACACTTAACTACACACACATGTTCAGGGAACAGAGGTCCCTCAATGTAACAATACTATGTGCAACCCCCCCCCCCCCCCCCACGTGCAATTAAGAGTCATTTGCAATAACCTGTAAATAATATTGCTATTGCTTTTTTTTTTATTCCTCTTTATATTGTGTATATAGTGTAAATTATTTATCTACATTTTTTTTTTTTTGTAACTGAGTGTCTTGCTATTCCTTTCTGCTGTGACACTGAGAATTTCCCCACTGTGGGACTAATAAAGGATTATCTTATCTAAGGCGACAGTGCAAGTTAGAACAACTCCTATAGAATAAACACCTTTTAAAAGGTTCAATAGAGCACCAACAACGAGCTTCACTATAATTATTATGGAGTACATCTCGATACATACGTTACGTTTTCTAACCATTTACCCCAGATAACATGGGAAGCATTTTTTTGCACAAGCATTTGCACTAATAACTTTACTACCTCACTGGACTCTATTATTGCACATTGCACAACTTGCACACTACAGTCATTATTTATTATCCTCTGTCTGCACTTGTTTGTTTGTGTTGCACTTGTGTCTTGTATGCACTGTCTATGTTGCACCATGGTCCTGGAGGAACGTTGTGTCGTTTCACTGTGTACTCTGTATGTAGTTGAAATGACAATAAACCCACTTGACTTGACTTGACTTGACTAATGGAAGGTATTATAGTATATATGATATTGTGCGCATGCGCACTCCGTTGGACCCTCGGTATGGCGGCTGAGGAGGACTGGGCCCTGAAAAGAAAACACCATGTATTAGAGTTGTACGGACAGTCGTGAATATGATCATATTTTCATTGCTCTTGAGTCGCACCTTAAACCACATCAAAATGATGAGAGGAGGTGAGTTGCACACCTTTAGTTCAGAAACACCGCCGTAAACTCCCAACTCTCGTCCTACTCGAACCAAGCACTAGATGGCAGCGTTGTTCCAACATACGAAGGGCTCTCCGGGTAACTGTCATTTGTTTTACAGGGGAATTCGCTGCATATTTAATAGTAATCATAATAGCGCTGTACTTTCGGTTAAGTAACAAACTTAGCTATTCTAATGTTCGGCCCATTGACTTTTAACTCTAAGCATTGACAGTTGACGTCTAAAAGCCCCTAAAACACCCAGCACCTAACTAGGCTAGATGTTAAGTTGGACGCCAGCTCAGTACACTCTTTTGGTTTGGCCGGGCAGCGCGCATGCGCGCAGCACGAAGGGGTTTTCCTAATCGCGGAAAGCGTCTCTGTCAGAGCAACAGTGTTAAACGCCTGGACGTGCACGTTCATATTTTCAGCTGTGAGGTGAAAGAGTTATCTCACACTAACATCATCTCAGGCTGTGTAACGTCGTTTAACGCACAGATTCACTCAAATGGTCGAAGAAGGACATAGATGAGTGCTCGTTTAAGACAAACTGTGGCCCTCTGAAGCGGAGTGATTAAGGGCTTTGTTATGGAGCGGGTGTTTTTAACGTCTGTTTGGAAGACCGACCTTTGATTCAGAACGGCAGCAGGTCTGATGCAAATGATTAGTGCTGGGTAGTAAACAGTTACATGTAGACCAAGTCTGTAGCTTTCTCTGTATTCTAAATCTGCTCAGGTGAGGAAAGTAATCCACCTTTTTCTGATTCCTATACTGGTGGTTAGGTAAAGTCTGATCTATTGGTTCAGCTTCCAAACTTACACCTCCTGACCTACACCTCCACTTTTTTAAGCTGTAGCATTTTATTTTTGGCCGACAGATCACAAAGACGGGTGAATGGATCCTAACTGGTTGGTATAGCAAACTGCAGTGATGCCCAATTTTAACTTTTTCTGTAGGGATCCCACATTATGTCCATTGATTCAACATTATCCAGCCTCCTAGTGAGATGGATCAGGTGGGTTAAAGTAGAGAAAATATAACAAATGTACAGATCATGGGGTTGCCAGGATTGAGTTTGAGAGAGTAGTGGATAACACACAACCATTTTTTTTTTTACTAATACGTTTGTTGTTTTCCCAGATTGGGTTTATGCCTAGTCGTGGACCACACAGCATTCTGAATGTAGGTTCTCCATTGAGAGATAGTCTAGGCCTAGGCTTAGTCCCTGTTGGGGATTTGCTTACATCTGTAACACATCTGGTTAAGAGAATGTGCTAAATAATACAAGTAAATATAACAAGCTGCAGTCCCTGTGCTAAGTTCTGCTGGAGTTGACCTAGTTCTACATTGCAGATTTCCAGATAAACAGATTGTTGGGAGTGAGCTTCACAGGCACCATACGTGCCAGTATGGTTAGATGATTAATTGAATTCATCATTATCCACCATTGTTAGACAAATAAAATGTCTTATCGCTGTTTCTGTGCTCAAGGTTGTCATCTGCTGACTGCGTTGACATCACCTGAACTTCCTCACCACTCAACAAACTCCATCAACTGACGGGCGGAGTGGCGTCTGCATTGTCTGGTTGACAGATCAGGTCATTTTGTTGATTGTCCATCAAAAACGCAGTAGATAGATAGATAGATAGATCCTTCCCAGCATATCCAAAACTGCTGCTAACCATCTGTACATGACATACATATATCTGAGCTATTCTTGTTGACTATATAAACACATATTAATGCATTTCACCAGTCTGTGGTCTTCAACATCTCTGTCAGCGGACCAGGGGCTTATATTCTCATGTTAAAAAGTTCTAAAGTGCCACTGCGTTAACACCGGGCACCTGCCTAGCTGCAATGAATGGTAAATGACTGGTCAATCTGAGTGGATCACACACACACAGAGAGAGAGAGAGACGCACAAAACGACAGTGCAGTTTCAACAGCTAACAAATTCACGAATCATCCTGCACACTGAACCAGGGCCTTAAAGAGGCAAAAGGGGACCCGGTGCGTTTTTTTTTTTTTTTGCTTAGTTATGTGTGAGTGAAGCCTCCAAAGGCACACCGATGTGTCTGAATGGACGCGCGGGCGCCCACATGCCATATTAATTATTGACTGGAACCGTCCAAACAGAGGGATGGCGAGGCCGGTGCCTGGAAGATTGCGGAAGAAAGGCCAGGCTTTAGAAAGCACTAATTGGGCTGTGGGAGTAGAGCATGGTGGATAGGTTTCAGAAAGGGGGGAGGGCTCCGGGGAGAGCTCAATAGAACCCACGCTTCCTTTCTAAACTCCCTTGCTGGGCTTAAAAAAAGAGGAGGAGAGAAAAGAGGGAGAGAGAGAGAGAGAGAGAGAGAGAGAGAGAGAGAGAAGAGAAAAAGTTGGAGGGGGCTGAAGGGTTGAATGCTGCCCTGATCTTGAATACCACAGCCAACGAAGAAAAATTACACAATTTACTGGTCAACCCCCACACCATCATCCTCGCCACACACACACACACACACACACACACGCAATTATTCGGTGCTCACTGAGGGTCGGTTGGTCGTGTCGTATTCGTCCCTCGTGTAAAAAGTGTGTGTGTGTGTGTGTGGGGGGGGGGGGGGGGGGGGGGGGGTGGTGAAAGTTCCATTATCACGCTCTTTGAAAGAAACGAATGGAATCAAAAGACAGCGAGTCGCGTCTACTGTAACAAAATAGGGTGTAGCAAATTACGCACAAAACCAGCGCGCCGTTCCGCCTCTCCAAACGCTCAGCAGCGCGGCCGATGATGGGCAAATATTCGCCTCCGAGCTTCACTCACACACACACACGAGCCCGAACAATAGGCAGAGCAGTAATCAACCTCCCAACTCCAAAACACACGGTGGTAAATTCATTCGAGCACCTGGACACTCTGTACTCTACTGTAAATAGCATGTCTGTGCACTCCAGCAAACCCCAGAGTGAGCTCTGGTCGCTGTGCACCGTTGTGTAGACGTGCAGTGCGCAAATGTGCAGCAACGTGCCAAGCTTCCCATTAAGAAACCTGATGGAAGAGACCATAAGAAGGCCCTTAAATATGTGTACAATCAGCCACAGGACACCTGTTAGACCATCAGGAGACTTTACACTGTGGTAGCGACCCATCAGGGAAACAGAAAATACCATTACTGCACACTGTTTACAGTCCCAGTGAATCGCACGGGCAAGCCCCTGTGCGTAAAACCTTTAATAAAATACGTACATACAAATTTATAGGGTTATAAAGTGTGTTGTTATCGTAAACGGAGTAGCTGATGCGCACGGGCTGCTTACTAATGAACAGCAACAATACTGGAGCGCATCATCTTTATTTGGGGAAAAC